>NC_087249.1:17786900-18074400 GCF_037042905.1 Lytechinus pictus
AATTTGTAATTTTGATTTATTAATAAATGCAGAAATACCTGCTTAAAAAAAAAAAAATCCCACAAGGTCATTTCAACAGTTACACAAATATGGGCCTCCTTGTCAGCGTTCCAGTACGACAATATCACACAATTCATATTATTTCACATATTCAATTTCGTGTTCTTCGATGATTTAGACCAGCTTTGGAAGACTTTAGCGACTCCTAATAATTTAAAAAAAGGAAATCATCCTAACTTATTGATAACGGGGATAAGGGCTTTATCAGATTCGTATACTATAATTTATATTAAAAAAGTCAAGAAAAATGCATTGCATTTTTGTTGAAATCTAAGAATTGGAACACTTAAACGAAATTTGTGACACGGAAAACATCAAGAATATTTTAAGAAAAAAGAATTAAATGCAATTTACTTACACACAGTTACACAAACAGCGTTCGAAATGTAACGCAGTCATAGCGGTTATCAAATGTTTACACAATAAGACAAATAAAGTTAGAAAGATAACACCGTAATTTGATGATAAGGCTATATTTCCGCCACGGGTGCATTTACTTTGATTCAATCTAAACCCCGGGAGGTATTTTTTGTCTTTGAATACTGATATCGGGTGCTGCTCTTGCTAACCAAAACCATCCTTTCTAGATTGATAGTTGGTTTGTGCGCTTTGCCACAAAATGGCAATTCATCGTCGACCCACGTCTTGCGTGCAGCGAATTACAACAATCAATCAGTTTGTTTGCCACTCGAGATACTCCTTCGCTCTGATTGGATAAGAAGTCGAGTCACGTGACTTTACCTTTGGGTACCTTTGTCTTTGTCGCTCTTCCACTCTTTCGCTCTCACCCTTTTTGGTTACTGATTACTATTTACATATGCATACTATATCCATACCTTTCTTGGAACATGTTGTTTGGGAAGTGTAACTTTGTGTAAAGTTTACAGATATATAAAGCTTCTTAAATCGTTCATGAATCGACGAAAAACATGATTTTGAAAAGCAAATATTCATCAGTCTAGTAAGAAGTCAAATAATGGGAATAGAATCCAATGCTGTGGTCGCGGAGTTTGGATTACAGTTTGGACTACCTTGAAATCGATTTTGATCTCGAAAAATTCTATCAATTTCACTGGTTCTTATCCCAGTCTAGAGTAGAAGATCTCTGTTTTTATCTAGACATTAGATTGATCTAATCCCGATCTTGATGTCAGATTGGCTGATCGTTAGATTGGTTTCATTTTTTAATTGATTTAGATGTCGAAATTCTGATCTGCATATCCAATTATGCATGTTTCATCTTCATCTTGATATCTTGCTTATGATGTTTGTTCTTGAATATCGGAATGTCTCTTCCTCATGTTGGTTTTGATATCGGATTGTCTGATCTTTATATCAATATTGTTCCTGATCTTGAAATCGGAATATCCGTTCCCAATTTCTATCTTAATATCGAAATGTCTGATATTCAGCTTGATCTTGATTTCGATGTTTGTTCCTCATCTTGAGATCGGAATGCCTGTTCCAGATTTTGATCTTGATATCGGTATGGATCATTTTGAGTTTGATCTTCATATCGCACGATTAGTGACCCATCTTGATCTTAATACCCGATTGTGATTTCCTGACATTAATCTTATATCAGAATGTCTGATATTGAGTTTTACCTTGATATAGGATTTTTTTTGTTTTTCATCAAACTTATCATTTTCTCCGTAAAAGACTGTTGTCAGAAGATCAAGAAGGAAATCGGAAGAAATAAAAACAAATTGTAATTATATATTTCTGGTACTATGTCTTAGTGTAGATCGATGGGAGAGTTTAGACAAACTTTAGATTAACTCAGCGATGTATATCTTATTTTCCCCCAAACACATTTTTCTACCGGGAATACAAAAAAAATGGATACAAAGACTTCTCCGATTGAAAGAGACACGTATAATGCATTTAATGTAACACGAAATCCTTGCCTCGTTAACAGGAAATGAATCGCTAGAGAATCGTGCACAAACAATATTTATAATGATTAGATTATATACTTGTTGCAGCGACTCTATCAAGGACCTCGCATAATTTCGCGCAAGGCGCTTTACACCAATGGGAAATGATATCGGCTGATGCGTTTTCCGCCTTTTTGTTATCACACCGATTAATTAGATAAACTGATCTTTACCTCAGGCAAGTATTAAAGTACATAGTTCTATGGGGATGCATCGAGAAATTATCACCTGATAACTTAGTGGGTATATCGAATTGCTTGGCGATCGGAAACAGATGGCTTAACTCGCTTGATTTGTGAAATAGCAGTCCAGCAAATGTCATTATTATTCAAGACTTATAAGAAGCCCGTTTCATAAAGCTGTTCGTAAGTAAAGAGCGACTTTAAGAATGACTGGTGATCCTAATTGGTAAATGATATTCAATATTAAATGTTAATTGGTTATATTCAGTGAGTAAGACAGGATCACCAGTCGTTATTAAAGTCGCTTTTAACTTAAGAACAGCTTTATGAAACACCCACCCGATTTAACTGGAAAAACAAAATGAAAACAAACACTGAGGAACACAAATTGAAGGTGACTACAGGGGCCGTTTCATAAAGCTTTTCGTAAGTTAAGAGCGACATTAAGAACAACTGGTGATCCTTTCTTGTGGGAAATGATATTAACAATTAACTGATAATTGGTGATAATTTAGCGCGTAAGAAAGGTTCATTTGTCGTTCTTAAAGTCGCTCTTAACCTACGAACAGCTTTATGAAACACCCAATGGCTTAATTTTGTGATAATAACATTTTTATTTACTTGGAAAGGCGACCGAATGTCCTGCTCTCTTGTAATACGAAGTGAGGCAAATTTAGACCGTGTTATTTTCGATTTCTTATCTAATTAATACTGAATTTACATTTAAAAATACTCCTCTTAAATACTTTAGTGATCATGACAATGCGCATGCCATAAAACTTTAATAGGCCTAATTATTGTCTTCTTTCGTCATTGATTTTCTTGTTCACGTGGTATCAAGCCTCAAAAGATGTTGGCATTAATGAATGAAATTGATCGGAATATAACGATCAATATAATTATTCTTAACCAAACCACAAACAGACTGCTTGTGAGATGAGGATGTGGCGAGATTAGATATTGACATTTCAAAAAGGTTGTAAACATCCATTGATTGATTTTATTTTAATAGAAACACGAAGTTGGAAAGATTGATGAATTATTTAGTTGATGACAAGACGCTTGCTCCGGCGACACTTGCTTTACATCGACTAAGATATAGGGTAACTGTTAGGGTTGCAAAAGAGTTTTAGGCTCAGGGTTAGGTTAATAGGGTGTGGTATAGAAGTTGGTAATTCCATTAATATGTGGAATTTGCAGCGGAGCAATTGTCGCCGGAGCAAATGTCATGGAACCATTTTTTTACCTGCATTGTAATACATGTATGATAAATTTCCACGATGTCTACACAAACGTGTTTTTTTTTGGTTTCACCCCGAACGGTCTTATGTTTTTTTGCCTTTAGTTAATTTGTTCTAATCATTGTTTGGACTAATAATCACTTAGCCCCGGTTACAATTTTGTTTAATTTCCAGTTAGGCTATGCAATTTTCGCAAGAGATATATACACGTTCGTTAGATTTTGGTCAATAACAAGATAGTAGAATGGTATTTTCATATCTACTGTAGATTTGTTATCTTCCTTGGATATATTTACTAAAGATGAAAGCGATAAGATATAAAAGGGGAGAAAGAAACAGAGGGGAGGGAACGAGGAGGAAGGTCGTACTTCCGGGGAGGGTGCAATGTGCTTTGAATATATTCCAGGACAATATCAAAAGACAAATGTCAATATTCCCGTAATAATTATGTCAATTAAAACGAGTAAAGGAAAAGTCCCACATCAATATTAAATAGTGCAAGGACATACCTAAATGATCATGTATAAAACATGAAACACGCTCTCTTTTCAATGAAGTACCAGCCTTTGTCTCCTTGGTTGACTGGATAGTTTATCTTGATGCTGCTAACTTGAAAGAACTAGGCATGTGGTATTGATATTTGAATGAGTTATGAATGTTTATTTAATTAGATTTAAGGATCGATAACATCTAATAAAATATCATGGTATCGTGGAAGCCAAATAGAGATCTTTTTCCCTCATGGCCATCATTTCTGAGCTGTGGCAGTTCCTAAATGGGAAGGGAGCAGGGGGAGGCTACCGCCCCCTTGTAATTTTTCAAGTTGTGAAAAAACTGGATTAAAAAAGGGGGAAAACAGATGAAAGGGGAAATAAAAATAAATGACATTATAGATAATAGATATGAGTGGTGCAACTTTTTAATACAGTATTATTATTTTGAATTATTTTACTACTACTACTACTACTAATACTACTACTTCTACTACTACTAATGCTGCTGCTACTACTTCTTCTTCAACTGCTACTACTACTACTCGTACTACTATATTACTACTACTATACTACTACTACTACTACTACTACTACTACTACTACTACTACTACTCCTACTACTACTACTACTACTACTCCTACTACTATTACTATTCGTACTGCTTCTACTATACTACTACTACTGCTGCTGCTGCTGCTACTATACTACTACCACCACTACTACATATACTTCAAAATATTGATGTCCTTTTCGTTTAGTGTGCACAACCAAGATGAAATATATTCCAAGACTTTGAGGTCAAAGTTAGCCCCACATGAATGTTCCCTTCGCCGAGTTATCATCACAATTGACGTCACTGCTCCAAGCTATTGATTTAAATGTCCAATCAACTACGGAATATCATCTTCAGAGTCCTATCGACCTGTTGCTGATATCCTAATATACAACGTAAACCGCAGACAATCCCTTTTTTGCAAAGTGGCGCACCACAACTCAAGAGAAAGAATTACCTGTAGAATTATTCAAGTGGCCTTGGGGGAAGTTGACAGTTCAAAAGTCTCTCAAAGGTAACCCTTTACTTTTTGAAATTCCTAAGATCAACCAGTCTTTGGAAGAAAAACACCCCTGGAAAAGAATGCTGATTTTTTATAAAACTGGAAGGGAAATTATTACTTTGGGGAGCCCTCAGCCAGAGGATGGCTCTTTGCTTTATAAAAAATAAAAAAGAAACCACTCAGGGATTTAAATCCATAGCGTGTAGTCGATCTGACTACATGCTAGATCCTTTAAATTTTCTCTCTTTCATTGTATGATTTCGAAGAAGCCTATATTTTTTTCAATAACGAACGGCGCGATGACATTTCATGGAAATTAATCTTAAGCAAGAATACTTGAATGTGTAGAAGGAACGGCGTATCAATTTGTTTGTTAGTGCATCGATAGGTCGCAACACATTAAAGGCTTGACCGATGTAAAGTTAGACTCATGTTTGTGACGGGGTACTGATTAATCGAAAAACGCATTGCATGGACTAAAATGTATCGATCTCCAATGTCGTCGCGCTTCGAATGCAAGAAAAGCATGATGTAAACGAAAAAGGTTAGTGTGCTCTTGGAGTGTTTTGTGTTTTTGGATCGGGTTTCACGCGCTGATGTATTATTGATAGCAAACTCGCTCTGGAATCGATACTCTCTTTCTTCTCAAAAGCTTGCTAAAGATCCACGGTTCTGTTTCTTTTTTGTTCTTTTTCTTGTTTTGCCTCTTCACCGCAACTTTCCCCTATCGGTGAACAGCGTGGCACTTCACTCCAGGGCTACAAACCACGTGATCAAGATATATTTCGTTCCTCGTTTGGAAGAAGTATTCAATTTAAGTCTTGACACTGTTACGGTTTCGTGTGGGCTTTGACCTTGTGGGACAAGCAATTCATTGAGTATGCATCACTCCAAATGTCATCCCCTTTCTTCTGGCCTTTTGTTAAATTACCCCGTCAAACTCTTTTCTCATAGCATTCATTGCGCTCTTCTTACCACCCTTTCACACGGTTAAAAAAAATCGTAATTTGAATGATGATTCCAGTGAAAAACAAGGCTAATGACGAATATTTAGCACGTGTGAAACTAAACTAGACATGATTAGAATCATGAAACGCTAATCACAGTCACGATTACAATAGTAATCATCATTACAATGATGATTCAAGATTCACGTGTGAAAAGGCCCTTAGTTTTTGTCTTATGCCAGATGTGCTTTCAAGTAATCTTGGGGCCTTTTCACATGTGAATCTTGAATCATCATTGCAATGATGATTACTATTGTAATCGTAACTGTGATTTAATAGCGTTCGTGTTTCAAATCATGTTCTAGTTTGGTTTCACACGTGCTAAATATTCGTCATTAGCCTTATTTTTCATTTGAATCATCATTCAAATTACGATTTTTTTAAACCGTGTGAAAGGGCGGTTACTGAATTTTATGTTCTTCGACTTTTGTTTTATTGTATTAAATACCCTAATACCCATTTGTCATTGTCTTTATATTTAATTGTCGTATTCAACGTCAATTCCATATCTTTGCATTCATCTAAATTTTGACAAAAATTCTTAAAAAGATGGGAAACTTTCTTGCAAGATCTGAGAGCAATTATCCTACGTGATATCAACCTGTTAAAGATGACCACATAGAAATACAAATTCTAAGGAGTTTATCAAACTCTTAAAATTATACCTACCTTGCTGGTTTACCTGTACGGCTTCTCTTTATTTTCCTTTGATCTTAATGACGATCTTTGATTGGCTAACAGGTTAACAAAATTAGGTTTCATATGAATCTACAAGCGATTTTTTTAGATTTATAAGTGTATGCATGTTGAAAACCAACATTATGTCCACGTTTTTGAATACTATTTTCATTTTTTTCAGAGCTACTTATCAATTTCAAAGTCAAGAAATTATTGTTAGCGCAAGATTTCCATATTGCCTTCCACCTGTTTTTGATAACAAGTGAGTATATCAAGCGGAAATTTCATCTTTTTTAATTTTCGTTTTCTATCACGTAAACATGAGAGAATTAGTATTCTCTACATGACCTAAATCCATACATATCATACCTGGGAGCAATGCAATTATATTCTGCAAACAAATTGTTACCAATCGTAAAAAAAAACCCTCAGAAAGCTTACACTTTCAAATCATTTCATTTCACTGTCAGAGCATCTCTAATTTCTTTGATTTTGAAACACGAGCTGAAAGGGGATTGAACACGAAGACATCATCAATAGGTAAATCAAATTCGATTTCTGACTACAGACCTGTCTTTTGGGTGTCAACTTTAAATCCGGAGGGCCGAGAGATTTGAATTACCATTGCCGCAAAATTGTGCCAAGCGTCATTGACACCTCAAGCCGCTGTTCGCATCAACTGCACGCGACCTTCCACAACTATGGAAAGCCATCGACGTCAGAACTCCCCAGGTATGAATTTTGAACTTTGTCTCGGTTGTAAACTCACTAAATTGTCAAGACAGTGATGTACATGAAAATGCGTGAATAGGCCTCCACATCAAATTTAGAAGGGGGCAAAAAAATGAAACGACACATATACTTTAGAGGTTAGTGCTGATGGCTTTCCATAATTGTGGTTAATTGGATCAATCATAAAAGTTTGTAAAACGGGGGCCTAGGCAGTCGTGGGATTGCATGTGCTCACCGATAGTCTCTTTCACTACTATATTTAGTCGCGATTTCGAGTCGAGTCGTCTTAATCGTCCACGATAGTGTAGAACTGGTCCGGGAGTTCGGCTTCACTCTTCTTCTCTTTCTCCTTTTTCCCTTTCAGCCCCCTTTTATTTTGTATGCTTTAGACATGCTAGGACAGGTGATAGTGTGCATTTGTTTGTATCTGTTATCTTCCTTTTCACTGAATTTGCATTAATTTAGTGGGTTTTTTTTTATTGAGAATCGTTTTGACGACTCCTATTGGTTGTGAATAAAAAAAATGTTGGATAAACGATACAGAATTTGCAGTTAGGTTGTTTGCGTAGTATGGATGTGTGTGCGTGATTTAGTGACAATAGAGAGAGAGAGAGAGGGGGATAGATAGACACACAAACTGTTGAAGAGTGGAAGGGGGAGAGATGATGGTAGACTGATACTGATAGAGAGGGGGGAGAGAGGAAGAGGGGCGGAATGGGATGATACAGAAAAATATTAGAGATACCGCTATTCACACCGGCGGATCTTTTTTCTTACTGTACCAGAGACAGGCCCCGTCTTACAAAGATTTACGATTGATTCAATCAATCGTAACCCTATGGAAATCCATCAGTGCCATATTTCTCTATAGAAAATTTGCACAATGTCCTTTGTAATAACAAACAGAAGCACAGTGAATGAAGAAAAAAAACAATGAATGCATGAATATACATCATAGGAAATATTTTGAACAACCATGAGTAATACATGTTGACGTTGCTGGCCGTCCATAGTTGCGATTTATCGGATCGATCGTAACTCTTTGTTAGACAGGGCCCTGAAGATACCGAATATTCATGGAGTTTGCCTGAGAACACCACGTCCACGCCACAGTGTCGGCAAAGTAAGATCAGGCTTAGCTTTTGTTATTTTGAAAAACATGTTTGTTGCCAATTGGAATGGAGTTAAGGAAGCTACCCCAGGGTCTTTAATCTCGCTTAGTATCATCTGACGAGAGTGTTTTCTGCAGGATTTAGCACACATTCTGAAAAAATATAGAATATTGCTCTTTGGACTCTTGTACCATCGTTCATTGACAGGGCATGTGATTCTTGTTCTTTAAATAGGGGGCTGTCGAATTTCTTTTATAGCATGGAATTTCTGATTCGTGTGATGCGTGTGAATATGTGAAATGGAATCTTTACGTTCCCATTTGAACGGAAAATTGACTAATCCAAATGTTGTTTTCAGTCAGAAGCATTAATTTCTCAGTGAGATACACCATAAGACATCCGAAAACTATTTTAAAAAACTGTGAAATCGCAGTTCGATACGTTCGCAAGCATTCGTTGCTCAGTGAGATACCAATTTCCATTATCGCTGTTGTTGTCGTTGTTGTTTATGATTATTTGATACTTTCTACTCTTTTTGGCGGAGATATGTAAAGGGGTAGTTTGAGTTTTCAGATGTAGTTGTGATCAACCTTGATGATTGTACAAGTATTGCAAGACAGAGTATGGATAACCGTGCACAGTTGAATGGCAACAGTGGAAACGTTATCAGTAGATTACCACTTCTTAAGCCAGTGTTCTTTTCTCCAATCAGCAAATGAACTACATCACGTTTGCATCTGAATTAAACGACCAGTGAGCCTTTAATTTTCCCCTATAAGTAGTGACCATATAAGGTTCAAGGCTGTGGCAGGACTACAATCGATTCTTAATTAAAACAACTAGGGCATTAACAACCCCTTTATAAAACACAATCGTTACTCGTGGAATTGTCAACCTGGCAACTTCTCTTAATTACTATTTCTCAATTAAGGATTACGGTAAATGGCCACACAGTCTTCACCCACTTTCCATTTATGCTATATACCCATTTCGTCTATAATATATGTTTGTAATATCAACATGATCGATGAATATATATTACATGAACTGTCTATGAACTTACTAGGTCAATGAAATAAAAATTCAAGAATAACATTCAAAATGAGAGGAAGTGAATATTACACCCACAGCGTCTATGAGAATAAATGACCGTTAGAACAAGTGACCAGCAGACATTGTGGTGGCTTGTCCAAAACGTAACTAGATCAACTTGATTTTAAATTTTTAAACAGTATTCTAGATTGAGGGTCTCCTTCCAAGCAATGCTACTTCGCTTGCCCACGCCTGCCCATAACTTTAGAGACAGTGTTGAAATTAAGGTCTTCGTTCATGATGCTTTTTAACATGACTGCAAGGACAGCATGAATGTCTACAAGAAATCATTCAGAGGGCCGAAGGCTTAGAGTCCTTTCCGAGGGACCTGAAAATGAGAATAAATGGCTTACCAAAGGGCCCTTGTGGTATCGAGCCATGGTAACCGGAATCAGAAAACTCCGCTCTACCGACTTTCAATGAAGGAAGGCTAACGCGTCTTCCTTACACATTCCTGGGCCCCGTCTTAATCTTAAAAAGAGCTACGATCATCATTCTCAACTATATGGAAATCCATCAGTGTCATATTTTTTTTCTCCAGGAAATTTTCATAAAAGTCCTTTGTAGACTCACACTGAATTATCAAGAAAACAATGATTGTATGACTATATACATCATATCTTGAAAATATTTTGAACAATTGTCCATTTTAGATGATGACGTTGCTGGCTTTCCATAGTTGTTGTTGATCAGATCATTCGTTACTCATTGTAAGACGGGGCCTAAACTATTATGTGTGTTGTATTTTAGATTGTTCATGTGGTTGTTAAAACTCAAGATTCAATGTTACCATGCACCATTAACAAACATGTTGATTTTTGCATACTGTCATAATCTTTCGCCTTATGGTGGGGGAAAATCCATTGTTAGATGGAGAAATATCAATATTTTATTATATTTTCTAGATTGAGATTTTTAATTCAGGTTGGAATTGGCTCTTGTTCGTAATAGTAATACATTTATCATTCATATCTGTCATAAATGTTTAGATATTGGGATGAATTAATGATTGGATGAATTGATTAGTACAATAAAAAGGTTGACAAATAAAAAAATGCTGAAACTACTGGACGCATAAACAAATTAACAAATTCATAGATTTATGAAAAATTAATACCAATCATATGCAAATTGAATCAATGTGATTTTACATGAGGGCAATTCCATAAAATGATCAACCTTTTTGTACGTCCGACCCCCATTTTTCTCAAGTTTTACTTCATTTCATACACTGACCAAGTCATGGTCCTTTGAGAACATTACAGACTGTCAAAAGAACATGAAATCAGAGACAGAAAATTTCATGAAGGTCCCACATTATAGGGAGTCAGACGTACATATTTTATGGAATTGCCCATGAACTAAAATTAGCGTATTTATTTAGTAATTGTGAAACACTGATGTTGATGAGAGGGAGGGGGGCTTGGTGACTATCGTTCCCTCAAAGTTCCACCACACCAACAAAAATTAAGTAAAGGAAGAAAAATGGCGACAAAAATTAAGTAATGGAAGAAAAGGCGACATGAATTTATTTTTCTAAATAAATTGTACAAAATCTATTTAATCTATCGCAATCTTTTTTTTTTGGCTCGATCTGCTCTATTGCGAATTTTAAGAAAGTTTGCTCCATACAACATGTTTGGCGGCCTAAACATTTTTGGCTTATGACGCCCCCGTAGAATGATATTCAATCATTTCGGAGCGATCAAATTAATTCAGGGAACAGAGATTCGTAATACGTAGGTTGTTCTTTTTAAATAGATAAATCAGTTTATGTACATAAAATGTTGGCATGTAATTTTACCGCATTCATTCGAATCGAATTACGAATCAACGAAATAAGTTGTTGGCAAGCGAGTGTATTTTATTAAATTTGAGGATTATGACTTCGAAGTGTTGTTATATGATCACCAAAGCTTCGCTGTCTGTGGAAAACGTCTGTTTTATTATATTCCAATGTCTAATGAAACTATATCCATGGATTCATAAGAGAACATAATAATTTTCAATTTGATTACATAATTCTGTGTTTCTCCCTTTACAATTTTTGTCCCTTCCTTCTGTTCATCAATCCTACTTTATTTTCCCTCTAGTTTTTCGCTTTCCTTCTCTTTCACTTTGAACACGTTAAAACAGTTATAAAAAAATCACTCCCTAGCCGGAGTTTGTTTAAAAGTCAATATAAAGTGATAAATAATTGTAATGCATTTTTTCAACATGTAATGTCAGTTGCTATTGAAATTAGAGTAGGCCTATTATTTTTTTTTCATAGAAGGCAATGAGTTGAAAACGTGATGATATTTGTTACTCAATCTTATCTCGGAGAAGATGAAGTGGTGTTTGAAAAAAAAAACACATTAAAAACCAAATTATGTTACAATGTTGCATTGTTGTATGTGATCCCGCTCCGTCGTTTATCACATTTTAGAAATCTGTTGCGTGAACTGTAGGCCTAGAGTTTCCCACAAATTGGAGCCTTATAAAATTTGCCAAACCAGTATCGACTAAAGAAATATTGAAACATTTAAAACGTTTTGAGTTGCATATGTCTGCGGTATTTACATTACTAAACCACGAAGTACTTGCGTGTTCTAGCCCCCACGTCGACAAAGTAATCATTATAAGGGCAGGAGGTGCCAAGTCAAAGAAACAATTTCACTAAATTGGTATCTTTAAAAAAGTGTTTCAAGTAAAGTAAATAAACTTTACCGAACCACAATATCAATATTAACATAATCGTTTCAGAAAATGTCTTAATTATGGATTGATTTCCTGAAAGATAATTTGGTAACGATCTCAAATGAGTTCGAACAGAATCCAATAAAATTACCCCCCCCAAGTGTTTGTATGTATGAATAAAAAAGTGTGCCAAGTGGTTGTGGGAGAAAATGCGTAATCATGGTAATTGCTGAGAAATAAACAAAATAAGCACAACATTTCATCAAAATATCGGGTACTATTCTGAGCAATATTAATACACTGTCCCACTTATGTTTTCCTGTGTTAGTGATCATCAAAATTATCGGTTTTTAGATAAAAATTCATGATTTCACAAAGATAAGTTTATTTCAATGTACCAGATCTAGATCTATGATCATATTGTGGTAACCTTGTTTTTAAAGCCTTTCTCATGAAATAATTGTTTGCTGCAACTGATGTCTTTTACCTTTAATCAATCATTGGTCGTTATAGCGAGGGAACGCGCCTGCATAACTGGTACACTACTTGATGTGTGGTACCTTTTCTGGGTGGATGAGTGTGTGGGCGTGAAGATGAGTACGTGCGCGTGTGAGGGTGGACATAAAACAAATATTATATCGAACAATGGTCCTTCGTTGGGTGTAGAGCTATTGTCCTCAGAATGATCTATAGGATTTTATGTGGGTGTGTGTGTCTGGGTCATGGGCGGAAATCCCAGGGGGGACAGGGGGGACGTGTCCCCCCTACTCAAAATAGTAGGGGGGATACAATATCAAATGTCCCCCCTACTATTTTTTGTCTTTTATGATGGTAAGAAATACATCATTCTAAATCGAAATAAACCATGTATTTTGGGACGAGTTGGGACGAGATGACCGTACTTTTGGGATGATAACCTTTTTTTTTGCTTGTCAAATTTTCCCGCCCCTTGTCCCCATAGGCGGATCCAGGAGGCCGAGGGCCTCCCCCCCCCCCCCCTATTGGCGGAGCAAAAAGAGAAAAAAAGGGAAAGAAAGAAGGAAAAGGGAAAAAAGGAGGGAAAAGAGAGGAGAAAAAGAAGAGAAGGCGACGAGTGCATAAAATAAGATGAAGGGAAGACTTCGCGCTCTCATTGCCTGTTAGGTGATTTACATATCTTGTTCAATATGGAGCTCAAATATCAAGTTTAGAAGTCAATATACAAAACATATTTCACCTCGGAGATCGAACTTTCATTATTTTGTGTGATTTACAAATTGATTTTTTAAAAGTGCTCTGTAAAAATGTCAGTTTTATGGTCTGAATAATTTTATCAACATTTGCTGCTTGCGCTGCGCGCTCGCAAATTTTGATTTATCAGGTACCTATTATTTTCGTGTATTCCATAAAGTTTTCAAAATATCCCTTTTCAGGTCTGATTGTCAAGACGTATCAGCTAGCGCTGCACGCTGGCATTTTGATTGGCGAGTTATGTATGTTTCAATATTGATTATACAACAAACTACTTAAAATCCTCTTTTCATGACGGTTTATCAAAAATTTTAGCTCGCGATTTGCGCTCGCATTAATGGTTAAAAATAAATTATATTAACTGATGCATCCTATTCATAATTACAAAAGTGAAATTTCCAGTTTTTATGCCATAATATCATCAGATTTCGCGCCCTCTTTAGGCATTAATAAATATGATATTAATTTAATAATTAAATTGTCCCTTTTGTTTCATCTCGCGCTTAGCAAGAGGAATAGGAAGATAGTTATCATTTTCATGACATGTTGTAAGGATGTCCCGGTCCTATGTCAAAACTCAAAGTAATAATAATGACAATTTTAGCTCTTTTTTTAAAGTGCAATCCATATCCACCTTACAGTTTTCCTACAAAGTGCTTGAAATATAAAGCGGTAATTGACTCTTTTTTTCAGATCGGAATATCAAAGTTTCATGATTTTCATGATTAAAGATGTATTTAGAATGCCTAGATTCTAGGTCTAAATATGAAACACGCGTGCGCATGTTTATTCAAATACTCAACTCAAACAAAATACTCAGATCACAATATCAAAATTTTTCTTCTCGCGCTTTGTGCTCGCATTATTAATGTAGGAAGACCCCCTATTACTCATTCTTTTCATGATTTACAAAACATTATTTTCAATTGATTTATTTTATCTAAACACGGTAAAAAGCCCTCGATCAGCCTATGGCTGTTTACAAAACATGAACAGAGTGGCCCATTTTTAGGTCTAAATCTCGATTTTTTTTCTGCTCGCGCTTTGCGCTCGCATCAATTGTTGAATTATATATCTATCCTGTTCACGATTACAAAAATTGATTAAAATTTTCCATTCTTTCTTTAGAAATTTTCAAAATTTTTCAGCTCGCGCTTCGCGCTCGCATTTTTTGATTGTTGAAATATGTAACGCCTTCATGGCTAAGTGCAAGCAGTCCTTAACAGGCTCGCATGATTAAAACTCATCTTTTTTCATGATTTACAAAACATGAATAGAGTGTCTCGTTCGGTAAATATTATAGGACTAAATCTCGAAATTTTCCGCTCGCGCTTTGCGCTCGCATCAATTGTCTACTTATATACCTATTCTGCTTGAGTTACAAAAGTGCTTAGAATCTCCATTCTTTAGGTAAAAATGTCCACAAAAAAACAGCTCGCGCTTCGCGCTCGCATTATTTGATTGTTAAATGCTAACTGCACGCAGTCTTTAACAGGTATCTTTTCCATCAGTTCATTTCTGCTCGCGCTTTGCATTTGTAGTAATTATTAAGTTGCATACAGATTTTTTTCAGGATATCAAACATTGCCCAGAATGTTCAAATTTTAGGAAAAAATACATAAAATTTCCAAAAATTAGCTCGCGCTTCGCGCTCACATCATATAAATAAGGATTATGATATTATATATGAATTTATGAGAATAAAGCTAAAAACTGACTAATGAGGACTACTCCATCGAAGAAACAAACACAAATCATCTTCGAGCTGCCGATCGGGGAAAATATGGCTGAAACAAATTTCGGCCCCCCCCCCTATTGGCGAAGGCTGGATCCGCCCCTGTGTCCCCCCTACCTTTTGGGAGAGATTTCCGCCCCTGGTCTGGGTTGAGAGAGTGTGAATGATTCACATAAAAAAGATGCAGATTGGTCAGGTTTCAGATCAGTTGGTCAACTGACATTAGATCTGACACAACGCATTATGTCATTTATGGGCCGTCGCCCGTCGGGGGTATAGAGCAGCTGTCATTCACTCATTCCCCTTTTAATGTTGGTTTAAACACGGGGACGGACCCCCCTAAATTTTTTGTTGATAACCTTTTTTTTTGGGGGGGGGGTCTTGTCCAATTTTTTACCTGTGTCCAAGTCAAAATTTCAGGTGGACCCCCCTACATTTTTGAGCTTCCGCCGCCAATGGTTAAACACATCACGTGGGTAATTTGCCCGCCCCCGCTGCTGCGCGCCGTTAGCTACACCACTGTGTTGATCCTCACACTGCTGTTAATCGACCAGTTGAGCTATATCGCAATTAACACAATAAGATCAACCTATTTAAACAATTAGTCGCTTGTGTTGCTATTACCGCAGACAGTTGACTAGACATTCGATCATTCGCAGCGAAGAGATTTGGATCGTTAAGAATCGACCTAAATTATCATGTTTTATCTTCGGGCTACAGCAGGTGGAATTGGGAAGTCTGCGTTAATAGTTTTGTATCATTACTGCCGAGTTTGGATGTTCAAGTCGAGCTGTTTCAGTAAAAAAACTAAAATATCATTCACGTCGCTTCAAAGTTAAACAGTTAATGCCTGTAGGCAAGCAATTTGTAAGAGAGATTTGTCAAAGATATGACTCTACCCATTAGTATAAGTGATGTGTTTCTGACTTTACTCTACTCAAACAGACATCTGCTTCAATAGTGAAATAATTGGTCTTCACCAACTTTGATACCGATATATGAATTTCAAGGGATATTATTATGAATGCACGGGAAAAAGGACAATGAAAATATCTCTTTATCAAACTCCCACATTAAAAAAATCCCTTTCCTTCAGAGAACTTCCAAGAAACTAATTGAATTCGCACGGGAGTTTCTCCACGTAGCGTCTCACTTTTCAAGGAGAAAAATGAGATCTGCAAATGAATGCATGAACGATCTTTCATCAAATACTTATTAGTGTCATTTTTCGATATCACATGACTATTTTTATGCAATATTTGCAGCTCGTTCAATTCAATGCCAGAATAAAGAAGAAAGGAGAACGAACGAATGATGTAATTGAGATCAACTCAGCATGCTCAACGTTGGAAAAATTCTTCCTCTCCAATTAAAATAATCTTTAAAACAATCTTATTTGGCCAATTATCCATGATAAATGCATTTAAACATAAAAAAAGAAATATAAATAATAATAAAAATTTATATTGAAACACATGTATATATCTGGGGGTTCTATTCAATTAAAAAAAAAATGTTTGGTATATTTTTCAAAGTCATAAACAATTGAAATTCTGGAGTATGCCTATTCTTATTCAACTTTAGCAATGTGATAAGTTCTAGGAGGAAGTCAATGACCCTTGATCACATAAAATAGGTAAGAATATATTCAATTTTGAAAGAAAACTATAAAATATACCCATATCTTTCATATTTTGAAATGTAGCGTGTATAAATATATTTGAACATTGGATTCTGCACAATGTATTTTTCAGAAATCTTTTTATTGCTATTCTCAAATCAGTAGGACCTACATATGAGTAACTAATCCCAATGAACAGGTGAACAGATATACAAGAATCGCACTGGTCCTTATCCATGCATAGATATGCTCTGATATATGTCTTCTTGAATTCAAGGGGTTTTATGCCTTTGGGCTGACTTCCGTGTCGTTACAGGACAAGGCTTTTGTATTTCCTACATATGTATTGTAAGGTTTGCTTTATATGCTACCAAGCTAGCCCTTTCCATTAATAATAATTTTCCCCTATGACTGGCAGCCGCCAGGGATAATGAACTGAAGAGGTTGAGTGGTTACCAAGTAAAGGAGTTTATTATATATAGAAGACAAATCTCTCTTCGGTGGCAGACCCCACTCCTCCTGAGACCATAGATTCATCCGTCAGACACTTCACCCAGTACGTGACCGAGTCAGTGGCGCGAAGGCATCAAAGTCGATCCTCTTAATCAAATGTCAAACATAATAAGGAACTATGACCCCTGTTACATCTGAGAGATTCCCTACCTCGGGCCGGCCCGGGGCCTACCTCGGGTCGGAAAGAAATCAGATGTAAACATCCCAAACCTACCTCGGGCCACCTTTTAGCGAACCTACCCGAGACCACATCAAGAGGTAGTCTCGGGTAGGTATCGGGCCGGCCCCGGTCCACCGATTCGTAGATGTAAACGCACACAAGCTTTCAAACCTATCTCGGTCCGTTCGCCAGCTGTCAAATTACGTCATAGCGCGCGCTATCCCCTCCCCAGCCCCGTCGTTCTTCGAATGTTTTGCGGCTTTTGACATGTGAATTGTAATTGATAAAGTCTTTGATTTTAGTGGAAAGAAGGAAGCACTTTAAACGTATTCTTTTCAAATCGATCATATCTTCAACGACTGCTGGGATCATCAGCATGCTTCCAGAATAACGAAATGTAAACAACTTCAATTAGCGCGCGCAAATTATTCAGAGCCTAGATCGAGAGTGCCCTTTGGTGTCAGCAATCGGATACCGCTCGAAACCGTACCGATAGGGGAGGGAATGAACGCTGTGATGTAAACAGACCACATTTCGGACTCGGTCCGTTCGCGAAGCTAATCCACCAATAATCCAGTCAAGGTTACAAGTGGACTCGGTCGGGTCTCGGGTAGGAAACTTTCAGATGTAACAGGGGCCTAAGACTACCGGAAATCGAAGTGCGATTCTCGACAATCTGGATGATGTGACCGACGGATATTTTCAGGGATCGGTCAGGAAAGGAAGAACTGGTTTGATTTAAAAAATGTGGAAACAATGCACGAAGATAATTCTACTTCTAAATTGAGTGACGATGCCAAGCATTTGACATTAGTGATTTTTATCAGCTTACACGCTTTGAATCTGAGGTTTGTCGTAAATAATTCTTTTACATGATTTTTTTAAAACCATTTATTAAAAATTCACTGACTTGCTAAACACTTGCTAGTCCGTCCAATTTCCATGATGATTGAACTGGCGATGTATTGCCGCCGTCACACCGAACGGACCCCCGACCGATCACACATTATTCCCAGTAGCATACCATTGGTCAGTTTGGAGTCGGTTTCAATGGTGTGACTATAACATGATGTCAGAGTCACACTAACATAACAGACTCCAGACCGATTAGAACAATGCGTTTTTTAATGGTATACCATTTGTTGGATTAGAGTAGGTTTTAGGTTTGATAGGTGTGACAGCAAATAGGACATCACCTTAATTCGGCCTCTCCGCACACAGGAGATGATTTAACGGTGGGTCAGAACATTAGGTAACAACCCATAATTGCAATGGTTTGATCTGTCATACATGCACCTGTGATATATATCTTTAATAGCCCTTTATTTTTTCTCTTTAGCTCCCATTGGTACTATTTACAGAAAAGTTTATTGGTCATAGTAAATCTTATTTGATTTTGAAGTATTAGAAAGCTCTTGGTGATGACAGTTATGGATGAGAAATAACCATCCTACATGTCCTATGGCACGCTAAGGACCCGAGTGGTTCTCCATAAACCTTTTGGTCAATCTTAACATGCTAAACATGACTTTACGACCAACAGGCGTATAATCAATACTGAAGCGTCACCCCCCCCCGTTGTATTAACTGTCAGATTTCTCACCGTGAAAGTTAAATGAGATGATACCTGGTGAGAGTAATGTATTGTTATACAAAGGTTAATAATAAAATCGAGAAGTCCATCTTCATTTTCAGTTAGCAAAAGCTGCTCAGTGGAAAATCCATGGTATACCTGTATAAGAGTCTTGGAGTTGTTTTATGTGAATTTTATTTTTTACTCGAGGTGAATTATTTAGTAGCAGCCTAATTCATTCGGGAAAAAATATTGTGTACTCTTGGGACCTTATATGGTTCTTCAAGGAAGCAGATGGTTCAACAGAAATCAATCCCTTAAAGGACAAGTCCACTCCAACAAAAAGTTTATTTGAATACAAAGAGAAAAATCCAACAAACATAACGCTGAAAATTTCATCAAAATCGGATGTAAAATAAGAAAGTTTTGATATTTAAAATTTCGCTTAATTTTACAAAACAGTTATATGCACATCCTGGTCTGTATGCAAATGAGGAGACTGATGACGTCATCCACTCACTATTTCTTTTGTATTTTATTATATGAAATATTCACATTTTCTCCTCATTGCCAAAGTGAAACAACGATACATTCCTCCCTGAACATGTGGAATTAGCATTGTTTAATACTATATGGTTCAGTCAAGTTGGTCCTTATTGTCAAATTTGTAAAAAATGAAATATTGTATAATTCAAACAATAAAAAACAAAAGAAATAGTGAGTGAGGGACATCATCGACTATCTCATTTACATGTCACTCAGTTGTGCATATCACTGTTTTGTGAAAAATAATCGAAACTTTAAAATGTCATAACTTTCTTATTTTACATCTGATTTTGATGAAATTTCAGTGTTTGTGCTAATTGATTTTTCTCTATTTATTCAAATCAACATTTCTCTGGGGTGGACTTGACCTTTAAAGGACAAGTCCACCCTAACAAAAAATGATTTGAGTGAAATGAGTAAAATCCAATGAGCATACCACTGAAATTTTCATCAAAATCAGATGTAAAATACGAAAGTTTTGATATTTTTAAGTTTAGCGTAATTTCACAAAACAGTTATATGTACATCCTGGTCGGTATGCAAATGAGCTGACTGATGACGTCACCCACTCATTATTCATTTTGTATTTTATTATATGGAATATATAAAAGTCTAATTTTCCTCTCATTGTCATGTTGAAAGACCATTATTTTAACAGTTTACGGTTAAGCCAAGTTGATACTTATTGTCAAATCTGTAAAAATCGAAATATTGTATAATATAAACAATACAATACAAAACAAAAGAAATATTGATTTAGAGACATCATTTACTCTCTCATTTCCATATCACTGAATTGTACATAATATTACTGTTTTTTTGAAAAATAAGCGAAACTTAAAAAGTCAAAATTTTCTTATTTTACATCAGATTTTGATACAATTTTCAGCGTTATGCTTGTTTGATTTGTCTCTATAGATTCAAATCAACGATTTTTGGGGTGGACTTGACCTATAAGAATCGTTTTTGTTGGTTCTACAAGAAACCATTCAAGATTCTTTATACAACATACGGTGTTTTTTGATTGAGCAAAGAGCGTTTTCGTATAGGGATAACTTGAACAACAACAAAATGCGGGGCAAAGAAAGGTTTCAGGACCCCTTTTTCTAAGAGTGTGCATGATATTCAATGTTACAAAATCAAGTTTTAAACAAACTTTCCAGTAAAAAAATCAATGTATATACGTGGTTGGGTTGGTTAAAAGAGACTTTTTTCCGGAAATGATTGGAATCGATATGGAACCGTAAGACATTGCACTTGAAACCAAACACCATTGGGTATGGTCAACTATTACTCTAATTTTCTTTCACTATTTCCAGGTTTTCCCCTTTTTTTCAATGTGTTCCCTTTTTATCGATTGTTTTCTGTCATTTTGTTCGAGCCCCACTTCTACGACTTTTCAATGGGATTCTCATCTTTTCACTCGTCATCTCACACCTTGCTTTTATTTTTATTCACGCTAGACATACTGCAGTAACATTTCCTTTTATTTTATTCTGGAGGATGTCATTATCCCGTTAACTCTGTCCATCCAAACCTGTGACAGTTTTTTTAACAGTACAACACTTGTACCGTGTTTACACAGTAACTCGGCTAGGGGGTTCGACACACGAGCCGTGCTCAACACGGCAATGTGATCGTGTTTATACTGAAACAAAAAAAAAGGCAAGTTCGACATAGTCTACAAATGTAGACCCACATCTGCAGTGTGTGTACCACAGCTGATTCAACGAGTCTGCATAGCAGACTAGGTCTACTATGAGATGTGAAATGGCTCGCTTCGCTCGCCCTTTCAGGCTGGTTTGCTTTGCAAACCAGCATCAGCGCGCTGTGCGCGTTGAGATCCCACCATACGAGCCATTCAGCGTCTGCATAGCAGACTAAGTTCGACACGGCTCGCGCGCTGAAACCTACGATTTTCGCGGATCACACTGATCGCGTTTACACAGCATAAAATTGCCGTGTTGAGCGCGGCTCGCGTGTCGAACCCCCGAGCCGAGTCACTGTGTAAACACGGTGTTAAATCCTATGGAGTGCATTTTTTTGTTCAAAACGAAGCCCATTGTTTTACAGTCCCTGTATACATGTACATCGTGTATTTGCCCGTAAGCATGGTGAGCAGAGATTGGTAGCCTATACAATCCGGAAGTACATTCTCCTTTTGGAAACACCATATCTCCGATAACCCTTCGTTGCTAGGCATCCTTGCCCTGACAGCCTTCAGCTTCCAACTTGATCAGCACATTTAGTTTTGATATTATCTTCGGAAAAAAAATCTGGATGGTGATAATGTTTCCTTTTATTATAAAAAAATATGACGAACCTTGATTAGTCATAGTCGCAATAGCTTATTTTAATCATGAAAAACGACATCCAGCCTAAAACATCTTTAGTTATTGGGATTGTATATTGCCTTCCCCATCAGCACACATTGTTTTGATATTCATATCTTAAGAAAAAAATATGCTTTATGCCCCCAAGTCTCTTACTTCAAATCTTTATTCAATACAATTGAATTAATCCAAATACTAATACGTTCTTTATTCATGGGTGACATGATTGTCATATCCATAGGCCATATCCCATCTTTATTCATCTGTCAACATCTTTGTGTTAGCCATTACTCTTTGATTTTAGTTCATATCTTTATACAATGGCGTCAATAGAGTATTTCGATAGTGGGGTAAGGTAAGACGTCCAAAACGGTGACGTCAGTATTTTTTTGAGCATTTAGCTCACCTGTATCGGCCGCACAGAAACGCTGTTAGCTTAACATTGCGCTAACACTGCGCTAACAAATGGCCCTGTTACAACCGGTAATCTCGCCGCGTTGGCTAATGTCAAAGCATGGAGCTATTAATGCATTATTTACATCTGGGATCAACGCTTGGCATCACAATCTGTATATCATTATTCTTTAACAAATCAGCTACTAACAACATATGTAGAATGATCGCACAGACATGACAGAATGCGCAGAAAGCACTGTTAGGGCGCCGTTATGCGCTAGTGTTGTTAGGGGATTGAGTCAGGCAAAATCTATAATTTGTGCGTAGTGATCTAGATTTAACCTAAAATTTAGTTATGATTATTTGCACATACTACAAGTTTAAATCTTGTCTCGGAAAGGGTAAAGGAATGCCATTTATTATTATATAGGCCTACACAAATTTCCTTATTATTACATTTTAAACATGAAATGACAGCAAGTAGTAAATATATATTTATTAATTTAATTTTAAAAATATCGAATAAGCATTAAAAAGATCAAGAAAATTAAGCCTATCATGATATTACGATGGAGATTATGTACCAAAAGAAAATGCAATCCCACTTTTCATCAGTTTTTTGTTTGAAAATGCTCTTCACAGACTTCACTCATCATGCTCATGATAGAGTATTTGCCAATGATGATTATCATGCGATGAATTTCATCAGCTATTGTTCTTCTTTCTAATGTATAGGGTCTATTCTTAAAATGTCTTCCAAGACTTAAAAAAAATGATATATCTTGGAAGAAAAAATCTTGATGAAAAGTATCATATCTTGACACTAATCGCAATCCCCCGCTATACCCATTCTGAAAGGGGTACTCCAGGCTGAAGAAAATAATACGGTTTGAACAGTAAAGTGGGAGAAAAACACTGATTAATTAATAAAAATTGAGAATGAATACAAAAAATTAAAATTTTGCATTAGGCCCTATTTCGGTGAAATTTATATTAATGTCTTCAGGAATATAATAAGGCAGAAGCGGATCTAGAGGGGGGGTTGGGGGGGTTGCAACCCCCCCCCAAAAAAAAAATCCGGGGACCATTTTTTAAAATCTTATCTTTTTTTTTTAAAGAGTGGTGTTTTAGATGCAAGAAAACGCCATTTTCACACACAGATTTTCAAAAATGTTTCCTACTGTGGGAGGGGGGACACCCCCCTCCCACACCCTCCCCCCTCGCTCGCTCCGCTCGCTTGGACTCGGTCGCTACGCTCCCTCGCATACCACCCCAACCCCCCCTTTATAAAAAGCTGGATCCGCCCCTGAGTCTGTTGTATCATACAAAATTAGGTTTATTTAAATTTTGTCCACCCAGAATATTGCTTCAAAGATCATCATTTTGTTACTCGGGTGACATACACACATTCGAGACAATTACGAGTTCGTTTCAATAAAATCAGAAAAAGGGGAAAGAGCTAGAGGATATGGCATCATCGTTCCATTTATTGCATATTCATGGCCACATGCTGCTCGGAAATATCATTTGCAAAATACAGTGTTAAATTTTTTATATACAAGAATTTTGTTATTTTTTATCAGATTTTGATGAAATTTTCAGCAACAGTGCTCATCTAATTTTACTCCATTTATTCATATATTATTGTGTGGGCCCGGAATACCCCTTTAATTCGGTCGAGGTCTATTTTAAATTACTTGGTATAAGAAAGGGAGACCAGTTTTAAAAAGAGAAATTATTCACTAACATCGTCACTATTGGTGGGTCGGCACTGTTAGCGATTTATATTAAAATTAGCGCCACTGTTAGCTTCTGCTGGGCCTTTTATTGTTAGATTATTAGGAATTTGGCTAAGCTTCTGTGAGTTTATCGATACCGATAGGCATCCTGTTAGTGCTCTGTTAGTGAAAACAATGCGTCTAGGCGGTGTCGCCCGTGAAAGATGTGACTGACCCTACTGTTAGCGTTCTGTTACGCTAACAACGCTTCTGTGCGGCCGCCACTGGTTGTTATGAAAAGGTAGTTATGTCATTTATAATATTGACATGATTGGAGTAAATGATTTGTGATTTCCTTAGAGAGTTTGTGACTGATCACAATTATATATTGTCCTATCTAAAAACGATATAACGAATGGTATACGTTATTCTTAAAAGGATTTGTCAAAGTAACCAATCTGTAACCGACAGAAACTATCAATATAAACCGAAATTCTGCGAGGTTCTAACCAATACGATGTTTGATGTAGAGCAATTTTGACCGTGACGGTCAGAAACAATTCACGAAAGCATTGGTTATTACGAATAATCCTTTTTAAGAGTGTCTGCAAAAACTATAGATACTATGAGAATTTCACGATTTCATACGTAATGAAGGAAACAAGAAAAAGCATAGGCTGTCTCTGCTCTCTGTGTGCCAATCACCATGTACGTTGATATGGAAGGTCCTTAAAAGAGTACTCGATTGGATTTCATTACATGGAAGCCAACTCTAACTTTAGTCGCAAGTATGTGATTTGATGCTCGTTTTTTAACGCTAAAGCCACGTCAAGGAAGCCGACCCACACAATCAAAGCTATTCTACGTTATTTCGAATGACATTTAATCGATTGCTTTGGGTCGGTTTCGTTGGTGTGACTGTGAGTAACAAAACGCCTCTTCGTTGGTAAGCCACTCTATATGGCACAATGCAATGCCTCCTGATGGTGTTCTTGCATGCACAACTTAATTGAAAATATAATTTTCTTTATTCTTATTCTTTCAATTGGTATTTTGAATATTTGAAAACACCACATATACATTGATACTATGATGTTTGTTATAAAGAGGTTATATTATTGGTCAAATCTCGTCACGTGACATTTAAGTTTTCATGCATTGCCCTGCAAAGTATAAAAAAATGCTCAACGAAGATGGGAAAAAATGTATATTTTAAACCTTAAAAAAAGTGTTTCAGTGTTTTTATTTTATAAAACAAATGATGCACCAGCTCGGTTGTATGTGGAATTGAAATATAATTTCCTTGTGAGCTTCATGGAAAATATATGTATATATAAATGTATTTCCTAATATGAAAAAACGTTCTAGTAGATGTTTTACACTAACAATTTCCGTTGGCATACACCCTCTAACATCTCCCTTTTCCTGAAAAAAGAAGGTTAGCCAAGATTGTAGGATTACATGTAAATGTGGGCGGAAGCGCCTCGGGCCAATAGATGGATTAGGTGTCGTTTGTCGGTCGTTAATTGGGTCATCTATTAGTGCATGTTACAGCGATATCTTACTGTCACGTTTACATTTCACCATGTTTTCCATTATAAACAAGAGCCCGATTAAATAGATTCACGTCAAAACATTTAGCAAATATGTTGAGGGCATTGTCGAAACCACGGACGCCAGCACTGGCGAACAGATGGTAAGATCAGTAAGGGAAACTCTCTCCCTTGGTCATAATTTCATTTATTCCGAGATGGTGATAACTGAAAAACAGTAGGGGAAGGCGGGGTAAGTTGAGCATAGGGGCAAGTTGAGCCACCACCCCCAGGCCAATAACGAATGAGTCAGACATTGTGGTGGTGTCATGTATTGATGACCCATTGCATAATCTTCAACCCCACCACATTGTTTTCAACTTTGAAACAAAACATACTTTTTTAGAGGGAAAAATAAAAAAAAAAGTAAAAAGGGGTGTGAAATAGATCAGTGCTTTTTACCCACACACGTCTTTAAATATAATACAGAAATAAGAGCAATATTGTTAGTCCAGGTATGGATTCTCATTCTTGTCATAGTCTTTTACATGATGGATGCATAATAAATGTGTGGATGTGAAAATATCGCATTAAGTTTGGACTGGAGTAATTTGAGCCAGCCAACATGGGGCAAGTTGAACCATGGTAATTCTTGTAATGTATAATAATAATAATAATAAAGCCATTGATATGCAGGCAGAAAGGAGCAAATTCACATGACAGTTCTTTTTACTTTTAGAGGATGTAAGTATTTATAAAAAATTAGCAAGTGAAAATACTTTTTTAAAAAATTGGCATGCTGGTTCTTCCCGCATACATGTTGTACATAGTTTTTGTGGCTGAACTTACCCCAGAAGGTGGCACAACTTACCCCACAGATGGGGCAAGTTGAGCCATTTGACATCGTTTTTTTCAAAGGTCACAATGACTTTCAGTGTGGGGGTAGAAAGTTATATATAGGTGAAAAATATTTCCCAAGAATCAAATTTAAAGGCAAGGTACTTATTTCTACAATATTATTAGTCATATCAGTTCTAACATGCTAAAAGTGTCACAACTTACCCTGCCTTCCCCTATAAAGAAAATCACACTTTTCAGCTCAATTCTTGTGTGTATCCTGATTCACAAGTAGACTACATAATTATACCGATTTATTTGTAACATCCGTTGGGGGTTGCCGTTTTCTTAAGGTTGATACATTTATATTCCTAGTGATATGAATAATAATCAAATATCCAAAGGCAGTCGAGATGCAAACATTGCGAATTCCGGGACATGGCACTTAATAAAAAACAAATCAAAAGGGATCACATTCTATGTAAGATGCGAGAGGAAGGCTACAAAATCGCTAGCAGAGCTTATTAAATCTAGAAGAGAATGGGCAGGCATGGATGTCACAAAGTCCCATGCACAAAAACGAGTGCATGTGACTGTTCGGTGTAATAGCTGGACATCAGGCTAATCCGCAGTTGCTGATTCTGTCACGTGTTATTTGTTATGATCGCGTTACGAATTCAGTTGTCAACATATTTATGAATATTGATTGTGTGCCGATTTCATGTATTCTGTTGTGTTGCTGTGCGTAATCATGTTTCTAATCATGATCGTATTTTTTAATCAATTTTTGTATACATTTGGTTGATATACAACATCATGCTTGTAATCATAATTGTTTATTTCTTTTTCATTGATCTGCCAGACATTTACATCATCTCGGTCAGAACCGGTCAAAGATCCATCACGCTTTGGCATTTTTGTGTGGTAAGTGTCTATAATTATCCACTTTTGAATTTTCTAAAATGAATTTATGACATTCATCCAATATGAAGAAACGGTCAATGTTGATGGTTAGACCCTCACATGTTGTTTTCGATCGAATACTTTGTGTATATAGGTACCATATCAGGTCTAGTCTACAGATTTTAATAATTAATTTTCTTTCATACATTTATCCTCTTCAGCTTATTTTAAAGGGCTAGTGAGGAAGAACAAAGACACACAAGGCAAGTAGACGCGTTTTGCCTAATTCTTGCCAGAAACATGTTTCTCTTATCCCACCGTTTCATCAAAGTCGACTATTTTGGTATTGGGTTTCTTTTTCAACCCATTTATCCGCGAAACCTTTTCGTTTTTTTCGTTTACTGTATTGTCTTTCATAAACTGTGCCATTACATCGAAATAAATACATATGATATTGAACGGTGTACCCATCGAAAGTGAAAACTGTGCTAATGAAAGCAAAGGTGTGAATTCTCATGCGAAATGAATATGTACTAAACCAAGTCCAGAAACGGAAGGAATCCTATATATACCGTATCCCCTATAGGGGTTTAACCGGGATTAAGGAACGTGAAGTCGGGCTTTAGGTGAACTCTCAAATATACGTCAGTGAAAACATGATACCCCTCCCCCAAGAAACACACAAAAAGTAATCCAAGTGAATCCCCATAGGGGTGAGATCGCGGGGAAAGTTCTATGTTTGTACCATCTCACCGCCCAGGGTTTACCCTCTACCTTTTTTTTGCATTGAAAAAGCTTTATGAATAAAATGATTGCGATTGGAAAGTGCACATTGGAGGTTAATGAATATGCACTAGTAACACCAGAGACCGACTCCACTTCGATCAATGCTATATTATGTTATGTCGAATGGTGCATATCATCGGTAGGGTTGGAGTCAGTATGACTGCAACATTAGATACAGAAATACATTCCACCAAGGAAACGGAAAGTAAAGCCGATCAAATCCAGTTGAAACGACGATTCTTATTGGTTCCTGATATGCCCTTTGAACAAAATCCGCTCGCAAGATGGATCTTGATTGGTAATTTACATTCATTGCTAACATTTACGGTAGGGAAACCTGGGTGATATTTCCTCTCTCATGACTATTGCTTTTAGTTGATCTTGAGGAATCAAGTAATAATTTCAGTAAAATAGAAAATGATTACTTGTCCAATTCAAGTGCAATATCGAATGATTGGATGGATTATACGTGCTTAGTACAGATGATCCGACTTCCAGGTAGTCTTGAGGACCCTTTGTAACCCCTTGATGCAATAGTTGGATGTCTATGTTGGGGAAATATGTCGGTGTCACTGTCCCATTTTTGGTGGAAGTTTACCTCGATCTCGGTCTCGGCCTTTCATTTTTTTTCCAGTCTCGGTCTCGTACTCGGGGATAGTTATCCCTGTCTCAGTTTTGACCTTACAGGGTGTCGGTATCATTCACCGGTGAAGGGACTGTCTTCGTCTTGGCGTCGGTCTCAGGGATATATGATATTCCCTCCACGACGCAAGACATATTCAAGAACGAAGGAATTGTATCAATCGAGCCCTTTACGACAATGAACATCGATAATTTTTCGTCGGAAATTGGTGAAGAAGATCAGTAGTTCCGTCCCGGACTCTGGACAAACGACATATAATTTTCGTCAGCTCCGAAACTTGAGAGGTAACTGCTGTTCCGGTTCACCAATATTCGACAAAGACCTCCCAGCTGCTCTTTGTGACATAACAGGCATATTTCATTAAATTAATTTGTTCTTGAATCCCGTCGTCCCGTGTCGTCTTGCGAAAACTCGCTATTGATGTGTGTCTCGGCGTCGGCCTATATGCTCTCTTTTTGTTCAGCTTAATAATATTTTCTAAAAAGCTTTATTTTTAATATAGCGACGTGTACTTCTGGAAAACGTAAAAAAAAGAGAGAAAGAGAGAGAGAATAGAAGCTTTCATGTTCATATTCATTCTGTAATTTACTTTCATCGTGTTTTAAATACTTGCAGTATACATGATATTAAGCATACGGTATCTGAAGTTGTGATACAGTCCCACTAACTCAAGATAGACCAGAGACTTAACGATATTTCAGGGGAGCGTTTCATCAATATTTTCATCCGACAAGTTGTCAGATCTGACATCTTTCCATGATTTTGATTGGCAGAGAGGCACTGTTCCTATGGTAACTGTCGGATAAAATGGGACTTGTCGGATAAAACGTCCGACAAGTCATTTCATGAAACGCCCCCCTGAAGGCCTTTCATCGGTCGGGTTTGAATTGGTTTCGTTGGTATGACTGCAGCACTTTCGTTGTAAGGGCAAAGACTCTTTAACCATATAGGGATAATTGATCATTGTGCCATCCAGCCGTTTTCTCAGAAAATATCATTAATCCGTTATCATGGTTATGGATCGTATTGAATGGTAGAAAATGTGTAATTGGGCATGATAATATATATATATATATTTCAATTTAGAAAGAGACCATTGTATAGGGCAGAAGTAAAATGGCTTTAATTACTCCACAGACCTCGCAAAGAAACTATTGATCTGTTGCCACGAAAATGATGATATATATACAGATAATGGCTTTGACCAATAAACAAAATAAGACGAAATTCAGAGGCAGAAATAAGTCCACACAAAAAGTCAGCGTCAATGCGTCAATAATCACGTAGTCGGTCATTCTCCCAGTCATTGGGTGGAATTAACATGTGGACGGCATCAGACGTGTGGCGAGCTATGATGTCTGAAAATAACATTTTCGAAGTGGTGTAATGACTTTCTATTTTGTTTTGCAGTTTATTGTTTGTTTAGTATCAATACGATCTTGTCAGCGGGCGCCGCAATTTATGGCGACCTTTCAACCATTTCCATGCCAATGATAATAATAGCATACAAATCCAGCTTTAATAATATCGCCGATAGGTTCAACGTGATATAGAAAGCCCATAAAACCACACTTCATGTTAAGAGTTAAGCGTGGGTATCGTAATGTTATCGTAATATAGTTTTCATCTAACACCCTTCCCCCTTCATCCTCGGTCTTAGTCCTCTCTGCCTATTCAGTTGGTAATCATAATCATTATGATTATGATCGAAATGAACGTATGTGTGCAGAGCAATTTCCTCGTAGTTTACAGAGTGAAAGTGGGTTTGATAAATTAATACAAATGTCTAATCACAAAACGGACAAAATCCTTTCCATGACAGCTGAGGCTAAACGAATTCATTAGGGGCAGAAGATTGATCTACGGAATCTGGTCGTCATGACAAAATAACATTGTTTCATTTGAAGACAAAATATTTCTATGCAACAATAATCACCACAGTCGAATTTGTGATGATTCGTTTATTTCTACTTATATTGAATTGATAATACTCCAATATATTCTCAATATTTTACATAATTTAAGACATTCGTTTCGGCAAGTTGTGGATCTAGGAAGGGTCGTGACATGTGCGCGACTTGGCAGCAGGTGAGCCTACAGCCTACAGAGAGTGGAGAGAGAGAGAAGGGGGGAAGAAAGAGAGAGAGGAAAGATGTAAAGGAGGGAAAGAAAAAGAGAATAAACAGGGATGTGGGAATAGAAACCTTGACAGTTTAATTGCAGTCATCAGTTGAAGTGGTACCTTACAGTACTAGTCCTGGCTCCAGATGAGATTCTGAAGTGCATGGAGGGGGCACAAACCTACACCACCCACCCTCTCCCCCATGAACCTGGGTACTGATTTCTATCCTACATTTCGTTATTGGTAAACCTGGTAAACCCAAACACATTAATTTTTTTTCCGAATCAGTAATGTATATGACAAGTCATTTTTGTTCAACCGGAAGAGATGATACTGATCAAGAATATTACCACGTTGACGCATTAATTCGCGATGTGCGATAATGGAAATTCAATACAAATGAAATGTTTTTGTTCTTCAGTCCATGGTCTCAGGAAACATAAACAATTTCCGATGTTTCAGCAATATGCTCACTGTCAGCCAACATTCACCCGAAAGGCAGTGTGCCCTAGTATCTGTCACTTAGATAAAAATCATCTCGTCATTCCCGTTATCATGTTGTCGGCTACGTAATATTCATGGTCATGAGGGTGTGCCTTCCTTGCATCCGGTGCTAAATGATACCTAGAAAATGCTTTTCAAGAAGTATCCTTTCTAGGATTTTCCCATATGACAGGAAGTTGGGTTTTAGTTTTGCATTTGAATTTCACAAATATTCACCGGGACAGTAATTTTTTAGCATTACGTGGTAATTGTTTTTTTTTAGGTAAATATTATCTTACAACATTTTCATCGAAACAAAATTTCCTGATAAGATTCTTGGACTGTACCGATGTAAATTATGATTTTAGGAATCATAATCCCGAATTTGGTACTTGCTTTTCTTTAGTTTTTTAATGTTTTGCTATTAAAATAATGCATTGGTGTCTACGATAATAGTGATAGAGCGGAAAGGAAATAAAGTGTAATATTGATAATGCTTGGATTTAGTGAATGATATGATGAAAAATATGAAACCATTGGGAATATAAACTGAGAAAGATAGAGATAATGGGGGGGGGGGTACGACAGATGGAGAGAGAGGGAGAGATGGAAGGGGGAGATAGAACGAAAAATGAAAATGAGGAAAAGATGGGGATAGCGACTGAGAGGAGCCGAGAGGGAAGTAAGAAAAAAAAAGAATGAGAGAGAGAGATAGAGAGAAAGAAAGAAAGAGAGGGAGGGAGAGAGGGAGAGAGGGAGAGGGGGGGAGGAGGGGGGGGGGGTTGAGAAAGAAGGGGAATATGGAAATAATAGTATAGGGTGCGAGTGGGTGATTGTGTCTTTGACTCCGTGTGAAAGATAGAGAAGGTATAAGAGACAGATATAGGGAAACAAAGCGCGGAAGATAAATGAAGGGGAGAGGAAGGAAGAAGGGGACAAAGAGTGAGGGAGAGGAGAAAGAGAATTAATCATACGTGGAGGTCTGGAAGGATTTGTCGTAAACTATGTATCTGAGATGGAGAGTGTTTGAGATAAAGATAGATAGATAGATAGACAGGCAGAAAAAAAAGACAGACAGACAGACAGAGAGATAGATAGATTGATAGATAGATATATAGATAGATAGATACATATATGTAGATAGATAGATAGATAGATAGATAGATAGATAGACAGGCAGAAAGAAAGACAGATTATAGATAGATATATAGGAAGGTAAACGATTATAGTAGATATTTTTGCGTATTTTATGCGTAATATAATTTAATACCGTAAGCTCTTTGTTTCGGAAGATGGCATTCATGGACAATCGATCTCAGCATTGTCCTTTCGACTAAAAAACAATTGATTTAATACTTGAGTAGATATTTTTGCGTATTTTATGGGTAATATAATTTAATACCGTAAGCTCTTTGTTTCGGAAGATGACATTCATGGACAATCGATCTCAGCATTGTCCTTTCGACTAAAAAACAATTGATTTAATACTTGATCATCAGCATTTCTAACATGTGCCACTTGTTTGGTATGGTAGCATGTCTCTCTCGACTTTTAGCAAGGTACATGATGATAAAATAATGTTTCCATATCTACCGAAGAAGCGCTTTCTTCATTAGATGGGGAGATAATTATAAAGGTAGATAGATAATGAGAAGGAGAATAAGAGAGAGAGAAAGGAAGAGGGGGAGAGAGGGAGTGAGAGAGAGAAAAAAAGATGAATAAGTGTGTAGTGCTCTTTCAATTAATTTCACCCATAACATCGAGTTTGAGTAATGGAAGAATGCAGTATCACACAGTGTATTTACTGTGTGTGAACAATATAAAATGCTCAAATTTAATGGTGAGAAGACAATACCACACTGTTGGCCACCCCGCATTGTGAGTCTTCACAGTGTGGTTTACATACATGTAGTGGATAAAGCAAAAGTGTGGTTTCGTGGTTAAATGCTCAATTATTAAAGTATGACTATGGTGATGTAATTTGAATCTGTGTATACATTATTTTGTGACACACACACACACTGTGATGAGACTGGGTGTTCTGTCGAGCAGGGCGTGTGTGATGGTGAAATGCAAAGGTGAGATGTTAGGACGCGCGCGCGCTCGTATGTGGTGGGAATGTTACCATAATGCTATGTGCGTGGGTGCGGGATAGTGCGCTATAGGGCTTAAATACCGTATCATAATAGTTTTTTCGATTGAAAATGTTGTTAAGCTTGGCATTGCTTGGGGATAATATATCGCTCCCCGGCGAGCTCAAAGAGGTGATTACAACGCCATGTTGCTTATATGGCTCAGAAGAGGGATATTCATTTCGATATTATTCATGAATGAAAGATTAGACGGCTCATCTTTGCCCTTGCCCCGCCTGGAATATCCCTCCCGGGAAAATAAAGGAACTACACGCATCCCTTGTTGGCTGCATATGATACGTGTTCCTGTCATATCCTCCTCGAGAGTTCGCTTGGGGCGCCATGAGATCAGGTGCAAAGGATGGGAACGTAATAACAATCGCAACAGTTCAAGGTATCGTTTAAATGATACGCAAATTATACCCTGTTGCTAATACCACACGTTTATGCTATTGTCAACGAGCCATCAATGTTCTATTACTGTCTTGTAAAAGTTATAAAATAATTGAGTATATGAATTCAGAAACTATAAAGCCCATGATAGTTTACTTCTAGTGTATGAAATATCAGCAAAATATCGTTATGTTACTCCATTGAGGACTTAGAGTAGCCTTTCATTCATGTTTGGCACAAATTGGAATTTCAGGTTTAAAATTACAAGCATGATGGGCTTACGTAATTATAAGCAACAATTTCCAATATTTAAGTCGTCAGACATATATGCATGTGACGTAATAATCTCATACAGCGCCCTCCCTCAGGGGATATAGGCCTATGACTAAACGGAGTTGTCAGAGATGCGACAGCTGCAGATCACCAACGAGTGCAAGGCGATGACTATAGCCTCTAAAATGGCGGCACGAATATCTCAATGCATGAGATCTATTTAGCCAAGAGATGGGATTCGGTCGTTCTTATATTCATTTACTCAATAAGCAGATAATACAGATCGACAGTCGTTGCATAGCTCTTCATGGCCCTTTTTCTGATTGTGTACCCCCCCCCAAAAAAAAAAGGTCTTTGTAAACTTACAAATGACGTTGCCTCAATCACATTAAACCGCATCAGTAAAAGTAGAAGTAAGACCTGGTTTAACATTCCTAATTTAAACAAAGCATCACTTTGTTTTATCAATAATGTCAGAGAGAACATGTATTCATCATCACCATCTAACTGGGATTATTTGAATCACGGCTAAATTTTGCGGGTAACGCCAACATATATTTTGTCACCTTTGGCACTTTTTATTCTAATCATTGGTTAGCATCTCCATTCCCCTTAACAAAGTGTATTTGTTAAATCGAACATAAATATTGCATTGCAAATTCTTCTTTGAACATGTTGAATAACTGATGAATGTCATTATCGAACAAATGCCTGGTTCAAATTCAAACTAAGGCCATCATAATTACTGATTGGGGAAATATTTTGAACGAGAGACGAATTTCTTGAAATTCCTTTTTCAATGCGATAATTTTGACCATTAATGGTTAAATATCGAGGAAGTTTATCCGAAAATTGTGATGTTGACCTTACGTTGACGCCACTGCGGCGCCATCTTATACAGGCTGACGCGATAGCCTTGTATGCGAGGTTCATGTGCAGCTGGCACATGCATACTTGACAACCCCTTTTATGCATATTTGATTTCTATACCCTCTGAGGGAGGGCGCTAAGATGTTATGACGTCAGATTCATAAGGTATATTACGTGGTCTTGTTTCAATCTAAGGTGAAGAGAAGAACAGCATGATACATCTAGATATAGGCTTCAGATAAAAAATTATTTTCAATAAATGCTTATTTAGTCAGCTGTACCACAAAAGCATTAGAAACATTCAACATGTTCAATTATGATCAGCGGTCAATTTAATTTTAATATCGGAGTTTGACCAAGTAAATCCACGCCCTTCATCACAACCATATGAAAGCATAAGAAATCTTTCTTATATTAAATGAAGCATTAAGTTACCACTGCGCGCCATGGAGGCGACAATGCCCGCTCAGCACTTTCAAAGATACAACCTGAATTAACATGCATTGGATAGAGAAAAGAGATCGTTGGTCATACTCCAGCCGTAAGCTCAACTAGGTATTAGGCAATTATGCATTGTCGTAAATATTCTTTATGATTAAATCTTTGTCTTTAGTTTCTCTTTCATTTGATTAGTGTTCATATCATACGAATTGGAATATGGATGATATGCACATCGTCTGAACTCATGTTAACTATATAGTAAACGACCAAGTTTGTAATATACTGGAGTTCCTGGTTTCCCAATCTTTACTGACCGTTGAATCCTTATACGTTTGTTGATTCTTTTGGTAAGGTAATGTGCTAAAGAACCAGTGATTAATTTGGAAATGATGCAATTAATATTTCAGCTTTTCTTCAGCGGTTCAGCAACATACCCAGTTGTTACATTATTGTTTTGTGTAGCTTATAGTATCTATTTCTCAATTTCACTTTTAGCTCCAGTTTGGGCATTTAGTGAAAGGCAGGTTTATAGAAGTTAGAAAATTATGCTTGGTACATGGATATGAATAATGAACTGAACTTCTTCAAATACTAAAATATGACAGCAGCAAAAAAAAAACAAAAAAAAAAAAACCGAGGTTAACAATTATTAAGACAATCATCACTAATATCATTAAGCTTGAAAATTAAAATGAAATGTTGATATAATGCCGCAACCATTATAAGAAATCATATATGCCTAAGTGGTATATCCTATATTGATCCATAAACGTGTTTTTAGCAAAACAATATTTAGTAAGCGTGCTACTTTATAAAAGTATTTGTTCTAGGGATCGAATCCCTAAATGATGATTATTGCTTGGGAAGTATCTGAATGAAAGAGAAAATACATTACTTACCTCATTGTCCACGCCTTGATTAATATATCCTACTACTTTATACCAGCAAGGGGCCAATTAGAGAATTATAACGTAGCAACGTTTAGAATGAAATATATATGATTGATATCTTGAAATTGATATGAAACACACTTTCCCTTATTTATTGGACTCGTGTTGATGATATGTGCTCTAAATAATACCAAAGCATTGTAGTATATGGATTTTCTCTTTTTTTAATCGAGCTCACATTACTACCATGTCCATGACTTCGAGTTCCGTGGCTCCGGGGAAGAAATGAATCGGCACCGAGTATCAATCTCTCACCTTCTAGAATTTCAGATGAGGAATATTGAGACAGGCTGAAAAAAGTAGTGAATGAAATAAAATCCGAGAAAAAGAAGTAGGCGTGGAATGAATGGTTTATAGATTCAATGTTTAATTGTTTGTTTGGGTTTCGTATTCTTCATTTCCTTCTCAAGAGAAAGCGATGGGTCATGGGAGGGGAGGGGGGGGGTGATTAAATATCATCGTTAAAATTTGGACCCCATTCCTTTCTTTTAGGCCATTTTGACATTCCGAAACAAATTAATTTACTGTTGTTTTGTCGCATCTTTATCTTCATCTTTAATAAAATGGAAAATACAATTATCCATTTTGATGCATTCAATCGTATACAATTAACAAGTTTAAATGGACTTATTATCCCCCGAAGCTATCAACATGATGATCTTAGGAAGGAAAGAGTCCATCTTTGGATTAATTGGTATTTGGCTAGACATTATGGCAACTGTTTAATCGATGTAATGTCACAGTTTCTCCAGCGGAAACGACTTCAGTTCCACCAAATCTATGACGTTAGTACCAATGACATACCATTGTTCGCCTTGGGGTCAGTTTCGTTGTTGTGACTAAAGCATAGCCTTACTAAAGTACAACCGGTTCTCATCTGATTTTCTAGTTTAACGAGTGACCGCAACATCAGAGATGGATACCGGGGGAAATTGTTTCGAATGTTATTGAGCACGCGAAAAATGAAAAGCCAAGCAGAATAGACACGCGCAAAATGAAACATTTGGAGAAAATCACATTCAATTTCGAGTGGTTCGTGTTAGCCGAGTTTATGTGCTTGCGCGCCGTTTGCCGGTGTGCATCTGCCTGGAAATGTTTACGACAGTCCTGTCGTTCCGATGAACAAGTGGTTACAAAGTTGACGAATTGGATACAAAAAAACGCGCTACTTGTCAACAGTTTTATATCGCTAGTGTAAGGAAAATGGATGGAAGAGATAAAAGGAGAAATAAGAAGAAGAAGAACGGAGAGGAAGAAAAAGGGAGAGAGCGTGTGTATACATGTATATATATATATATATATATATATATATATATATATATATATATATATATATATATATACACACACACACATATAATATACATGTATATATATATATATATATATATATATATATAATATATGTAAGGAGAGAGACAGAGGGAAGAGAGGGGGAGAGAGAGAACAAGAGGGACGATGGGGGTTGAGAAAGGATGTGGTAGTATGCTATCTTGGTAAGATGTTAACATGCCGTACATGTAGCTACGCCGCCAAAATCAACACCATAGCCACCTCCCGATATTTTCTCATCAAACACGCGGACATGTTGGTCTGAATAGCGCCAGTTGAATTTGAATTTATTTCATGTAACATAAAGGAGCAATGCGTATAAAAATAAATCGCTCAAGGGCAAAAGTGCCGTGTCGGGACTCAAATCGAGATAAAAGAGCAGCGGTGGGGGTGGTAACGCCTAATGTATTCTGAGGTAAGCACTACCAGAAAAAAAAAAGTAGGTCGTGGGCTCAAGCACAGAAGAAGGTTACTGAAGTAGAGATTTCTTATCATCTTATTTATTATTTTTTTACATAATGTGATCGCGAGTTTTAGAAGGATTTCCAAAAATATCCTCATAAAAAAAAACAAAATAATAAAGCTGGGATATCACATCCTTCAAAATCCATAGCAAGGAGAAAAGATGAATAAAGACTAAAATTGTAGTCATTAAGACCTTTCGAGAGGGGGGAGGGGGGGGGGGACGCTATTTAATGCGCTGGCACAATAAGGATAATTGGCGAATGTGAAAGATTTCAATTGGAGAGGAGGCTTGGTTTATATGGATGAGCGAGAAAGAGAGATACGTGTAGAAAAAAAGATAAAAATATACACTGTTCGAAGATTTCTCCTTGAAAAAAGATATATAAAGAGCCAAATGATGGATGGAGATAAGGGTATAACTACCCCCTCCCGATACGCTTGTAAAGAGCTTGATTACGTAATTCTTAATGGTTTCCCTACTGTGAATTTAAATTTGTCATATTTTTTTCATGTTTAGCTTAACAATTATTCCATTCGAAGCAGCCACCCGGTCAGTACTTTTCAAACAATTGCCATGGTAACAATCGACAGACAAATAATAAAAAAAAAACAAATTTGTCAGAGCTATTACATGTACAATTTGAATTTTCTGTCAGCATATGCCAACACCGATTATTGATGACCAGGCTTGTTTTTAAATCCCATTAACAACAAATCCCTTAATAACAAAAATCAATTCTTACTATCAATAAATTGCATTGCTTTTTCAACAACCTAAAATATCAAGAATTCAAATTTGTTATGAGTAGAGTCATTTCTATTGTTAACCAAGGGCGATTCTTCATATAAAGAAATTGGATTAATACACGGCTTTCCATAGCTTACATACGTCGACATACGTTGACGAACATTGTTCAGCTGTGGGGAGCCCTTGTAGTACCTCTAAAGTAATGTCAAATTAAGACACATCTTACTATTTTGTGGTTTTAACTCTAACATTAAAACGGCAGCCATGACAATCTTGATCAAGTACATGTAGGTGAAAGCCTTTTTTTTTTTTTTACTGTAAATCGAAAGAAAGTAAAACTCCACCACATTTTTGCAAAAGGAAAACAAGAAACATAATATCCAGACTAGATTTATTTCTTTTGACAAAAAAAAATGCAGCTGTAGAAAGTGATTTTGTTATTTCGCAGAGAACCTGTAATCACTTCCGACAGCCGCACCTTTGCCACGACTGCAAAGGTCAATGCGTCCAATATAAATGTTAGATGCTGTTTAACATGGAATTGAGTTTGATAAAGTGTCGCCGAACATGGGTTGGTAGTTTGATAAAGTGTCAAGGGCGATTTACTAACAGAGAACTTGGAGGACTTTTATCAGGTTATTACATTCGCTCTTTAGTAATCTGTTCAAGTAAGGACGGAGTTCACCTTTTGAACTGAAAGCTGAGCGCTCTATTCATGATTGGAACCTATAGAATAGTTATATAGCAGGTGACATATGAGATCAGAGGTGGTGGAATCTCATCCAGCGTCAATTTGGTTCTCTCCACTAGATCAATTATTTCTATCAAACCCGATCACGATATTTTCAGCCACGTCCGATTAGCTCGGCAAGGTGATCCGAGTCGATATATCTTTTTTTTGTATTTTTCTATCTTGATCGTCGTGATCGATAGTAATATCGCTCTCTAATTGAATGCTTTGAACATTCGAGTAGCTAACCAGAGAGATAAGAATATACTGACGCCGATCATGGTACACAATGTAGATTGATCCCGATTACCATGATTTCTTTGTTGAGCTAGACGGATCGGATCGAAATATTGTGACCAAGCTTGATCAAGTTGATCAATTCGGCTTACTTTCATTTTGATCTGGCAGATCAAACTACTGTCTGCCAAAGTAATCTCAATCAGACTCTCTTAAGATATTTTCATCCCGGACACACTTGCATTTAAACGCTGCTCCAAAATCAAGCGCAAGTCTTAATACCTGCGTATGATTGGCTGAAAATTAAGTTGCTATTAATTTTCTTGGTTGCATATATGGTTACAACACTTCGTGCAAACGGGCCTCTTGTTGTGCAGAAGAGTCGGAGTCAGTCTCCTTCTGTCGACGTCGCTATGGTTACCTTCAGAAGTATTTTAACATGGTATTTAGAACCTAATGCATTGGGGAGCCAGAGCGACACCGTTTTAATTCAGAGGCTAGATGAACGCCGACCAAGGTAGAGTTAACTCCATATTGTCTGTCTGTCTAAGGTTCCAACTGGCTATTTTTATATGTGGAGAAAAGCTCTCGTACCTCTGCCCTTCCTCTACAACTTTACATACATCAATAATGATAAAGAGGACAAAACTTAAGGTTAGGGGGGGGGGGTGATCTCGCAACATTTCTGGGATCTCTTGTTCAAAATAAATGTATTCTTAGTATCACAGAATATTTACCAGCTACTTCTCAATCTTCATCCTATTTGCGGTTCTCCGAAAGAGAGGGATCAAAGCAAATAATTTTGTGTAAAGACTGATGGCATGTATTAGCCAGGATATAGTCCACTATACAGAACATGATGGTGCTTAATAGGCACGCCCCCCCCCTCTTAAAGCGACGCTCTTCTATATAGGTTGACTACCAGGAGACTCTTGTTGAGCGCACTTAAGAGCCATGAGCTTTCAATTCTCAGAAAAAAGATTATCATTACCGTGGAGAAAAATTTGTAATGATGATTATTTTACGGGACACGATGCCCTTCTTTGTCCCGGGCGCCGAATGCGCGGCCACTATGAACAGAGAATGGCGCGCTTAAGTTTTAGGACATATATTTTTCTTTCGAAAATCACTCAAGACTAATTCCTAATCGAGGGACGATATGCCATTCGAAGTAACGTAAGGTGCCGTGGCCGAGTGGTCTAAGGCGCCTGGCTATACAAAGAAAGTCCGGGTTTCGATCCCCGGCCGCGGTACCTATGCCCGTGAGCAAGGTATTTAATCTACAATACTCTTTTATCCTGCTTTCAACTAAATAGAAATGCTATATGCATTATTGTTAACTTGGTGTGCACTTGTTTATTAAAATAAGTAATCGTTTGATCGGTCTGGTATTGGTTTCGTTGGAGTGACTCTAGCCTTTAATATTAGCATTGCATGTAGGTTAATCCTTGGATTTAGGATTAAACTCCAAGATTGATAGTGAGGAGTTTTCGCTCCATGACGCACGACAGATCGAAGAAGATAGTAAATGTATTGAAAAGCCCGCCAAAATGACAAAGAACAGCTGAGAGTGCTTTGCCGAAAATTGGTGAACCGGAACGCCAGCTTCGTCCTAAGTTTCGGAATTGACGGAAAATGCAAATATGTCGTTTGTCCGGGACGAAACTGCTGCTTTGATTTACGAATCTTCGACAAAACTTCTTGGTTGCTCTTTTTCACAAAAGGCATTTGACAATACATATTTTTATGTTCTTGAGTACGTACTAAAAAAAATAGCGATGTTTTTTTTCCACCTTGCTACTAAACCGCCTAGGGCCCCGTTACATTAAATTCTATAATAACAAACATGTCCCCCGGTATCGACCATGAAATCCTTTGTTTTGATTGGCTGTCGCGAATGCTACCCTTGGCGGGGAATGTAACATAATAGTAACTATTACTCGATGCAGTATGTACATGTAGATGTATATAAAGAATGATATGCCAAAACAGAAGGACAGTTTCTAATATTAATGATTATGATCATGATTATGAATATGACGTCCGGCGAGGCTTTATAGTGTTACATGTACGTAAGCTTGTCTAGACTACGTATACGTCAAAAAAGGTGAACATTTTCATTGATTCTGGAACATGCTGAGTACATGAGGGAGAATTCTTTGATAAAATAAAAACATATTATAGATATCAAATTACCCTTTATGTCTATTATTACCCCCCCCCCCAATAAAAAAAAGAGATAATTAAGGCACCGTCATTGAAAATGGACTATTAGAGTAGAAATATTGATTGCATGTAATTACAATAAGCATCACAACCCAGCTGAGTCTGAATAGTTTCATCCGGATAGTTAGTAATATAATATTTATCCTTCCACAGGGAATGTCAGCTTGATACTGCTATGAATGATAAACCCATGAAAAAGAGAAGAAAATGAATGTAGATGGACAGACGCCCTTACTGGTCTGCACCGCTGCATGACACCACTGTCATGCAGATTGGGTTGCTTACAATTTAGGTGCCATGGACCACCCCCCCTCCCTCTCTGTCTAAAAAAAAAACACGATCAAGAAAAAAAGGGATAAATGAAGGAAAGAAAAAGGGAGATACAAAATATTGTTTTCGGAGAAATAAAAATATTGCAACAATTATATTTTTCTCATACAAATGTCAACATTTTTGTTCGCTTGCTCTCAGTTTTAAAGCCCCCTCACACCTAACCGAATGCAGGCGGACGAAGCGTGACGAATGGGAAAAATGCACGAAATGCACGCGAATTCAACGAATCCAAATAAAATTTCCGTCAAATTTATGCGATCAATAACTATTGTCAAAATATATCAACAAACGGTAAGCAAGGGATAAATATGACATGCAAAGGATATCGATTTTTCGGTTCATCTCTTTAAGTAAATTGGAGCCGAAGGCGAGTGAAGGGTTGATATAACTCAATAAGACGAACGAACAGTGAGCAATGGTCTGATATGGCGTGCGATTAGAAACGAAGACGAGGGAATAGATCGGGCGTTCTTGTACGTTTGTGTCACCGTGTTGCTTTGTTAAGGGTTCTTTCGAGATCGTTCCACTTTGGCAAAAGCGCGATGAGGGACCATGCGCGACAATAACACACGAACGATAAACGAACGATTACCGCAGACTGAATAAGAGATGCGAATTCAAACAGATGACCAACGATTTTTCAATTCGTCGGGAAATATCAACTTGTTCAAATTTTCCGCGCGAATTTGAATAATCGCAGCTGTAAGTTCAGAAGGTGTACGAACCCAAACAAGAAGGGTAAATATGATTTACTATCAGTTACCATTGAAAACGATAAAAAATGCCTTTCGCCAGCCATCGCAAGGCATATTTCTGGCAATTCGGTTAGGTGTGAGGGGGCCATTAAGAAAATTTGCCCCATACGCCATATCTGAACCCCTAAAAAGTATTTGCTCATTATTCATTGCTCACTGCATATTACCCTTTTTCAAATAGAGCGCAATGCAATGTAGGAGGCTAGCATGACTATATTCACTCAAGTACTCCGACCGTGACATGATAGAATTTGTTATAAAATGTCAAAATTGAGTCTGTGCTTGCAGATTATCCCCGTCTGCTTACCCGGGGTCTGAATCCCCAGAGATGGAATGGATGCTTTTTGGCTATAGTATCACGCGAAAAGCCGATATAGGATTGTTTTGGGTACAACAGACATATCCGTGCCATCAGAACACATCCAAAACACTTTAAGAACATGAGAGGGTTTAGTTAGAATATGGTGAAGGGCGTGGTCATCATTTTCATGTAAAACAGGGGGCAGAGGAAGATATAAAACGTCAAACTGAGAAAAATACTTACCATAACCCAAACTCTCAACCTACCATGACCCAAACTCAAAACCTTCCAAAACCCGAACTCAAAACCTACCATAAACCAAACTCAAAATCTTCCATGACCAAAACTCAAAACCTACCATAACCCAAACTCAAAACCTACCACAAACCAAACTCAAAACCTACCACAAACCAAGCTCAAAACCTACCATAAACCAAACTCAAAACCTACCATAACCCAAACTCAAAACCTACCATAAACCAAACTCTAAACCTACCATAACCCAAACTCAAAACTTACCATAACCCAAGCTCAAAGCCTACCATAACCCAAACTCAAAACCTATCAAAACCCAAACTTAAAACCTACCAAAACCCAAACTCAAAACCTACCATAACCCAAACTCAAAACCTACCATAACCCAAACTCAAAACCTACCCTAACCCAAACTCAAAACCTACCATAACCCGAACTCAAAACCTACCACAACCCAAACTCAAAACCTACCATAACCCAAACTCAAAACCTACCATAAACCAAACTCAAAACCTACCATAAACCAAACCCAAACCCTACCATAAACCAAACTCAAAACCTACCATAACCCAAACTCAAAAGTTACCATAAACCAAGCTCTAATCATACCATAACCCAAACTCAAAACCTATCAAAACCCAAACTTAAAACCTACCAAAACCCAAACTCAAAACCTACCATAACCCAAACTCAAAACCTACCATAACCCAAACTCAAAACCTACCATAACCCAAACTCAAACTCAAAACCTACCCTAACCCAAACTCAAATCCTACCATAACCCAAACTCAAAACCTACCACAACCCAAACTCAAAACCTACCATAACCCAAACTCAAAACCTACCATAAACCAAACTCAAAACCTACCATAAACCAAACCCAAACCCTACCATAAACCAAACTCAAAACCTACCATAACCCAAACTCAAAAGTTACCATAAACCAAGCTCAAATCACACCATAACCCAAACTCAAAACCTACCATAAACCAAACTCAAAACCTACCATAACCCAAACTCAAAACTTACCATAAACCAAACTCTAAACATACCATAACCCAAACTCAAAACTTACCATAACCCAAGTTCAAAGCCTACCATAACCCAAACTCAAAACCTATCAAAACCCAAACTCAAAACCTACCATAACCCGAACTCAAAACCTACCATAAACCAAACTCAAAACCTACCATAACCCAAACTCAAAACCTACCATAACCAAAACTCAAAACCTACCACAACCCAAACTCAAAACCTACCATAACCAAAACTAAAAACTTACCATAACCCAAACTCAAAACCTACCATAACCCAAACTCAAAACTTACCATAACCCAAACTCAAAACCTACCATTACCCAAACTCAAAACCTACCATAACCCAAACTCAAAACCTACCATTACCCAAACTCAAAACCTACCATAACCCAAACTCAAAACCTACCATAACCCAAACTCGAAACCTACCATAACCATAACCCAAACTCAAAACCTACCATAACCCAAACTCAAAACCTTCCATAACCCTAGCTCAAAAGCTATACCATAAATTTTGCCGATGAAGGAGCAATTGTCGCATGGCCCCATTGCATAAAAAGTTACTATTTAAGTATCTTTGCCATCCAATGGTAACTAACATGGTAACAATGCTAACTACCATGGTAACAATGCTAATCAGCCATTCAGAATCAAGGATCTCAAGGAAGTTACCATTGGATGGCAGAGTTACCATAATAGTAAACTTTTATGCAACGGGACCCAGGAGAAAATGTCACGTTTACATTTTATCTTCGGTGTACATACATTGGCGAATACTGACCTTTTCACCCTAATCAGATCCTAAAAGAATATAACTTAATAATAATACTTGACACCTCAAAGGTCTTTTCCATGCATTATTGAAATGAATTATAATAACAGAGCGGCCGAGAATTCGAAGTAAAATTTAGGTCACTCCACTCTGTTAAAGTCAAATATAACAGAGATCCTACCATCTTGCATTTGAAACGACGGCGTGTATAATTGGTTAAGACTCTCTCTCTTTTCGTGAATAATTGGAGATTGTCATGTCATTCTGTTTTGGCGCGTCGTGGTCAAGTGGTTTTGATTATTATTGTATACACAGACACGGTTAACACAAAATTTTAGCCCGGGATTAACTTAAATGATATAAGTGTTTAAGCTTTTTTCCCCTCGATGTTCCTTTTCTTTTCCACTTATCATTCTTATTCACATCACTAATGTCGATAAAAGGATATTTTCATTAATCTCTGTTAACATGTATTTCATTTCAACGCTCTGAATGTATTATTTGATGTTATGCTCTTATACATGCAATAATAATCGTTATCGAATTGATTAATTAGCCAATTAATAATTTTCTGATGAAAAACCGTTATAACGCGTTATTTAATCTATGAATTTTCCACCTTTCAAGCACGTACATTCTCACACCCTTATCCACCCACTCCCTTACCTGCGCAGCGTAACTTTTATCCTCACTAAGACTGATCTATATCATTGAGCTGGTTCCAACAATAATAAATGTCACAATTTCCACCAGAAAAAAAATATAGCAATATGTTCACATCTGAAGAAGATTTCACTTATACATGTCATACTGATCGTTATCGAGTTAAGTAATGAAATAGGCCATGAATCATCATCTGATAGAAAAACCAAAACAAAACAAAGTAAAACAAATCAGGAAGTTGTATGTAACGCGTTATTTAATCTTTGATTGTTCTACCTTACAAGCACACATTACCACACCCTAATCGACCCACACCCTCCCCCACGCATCACAACTTTGTTTTTAGTATCCTTACTTAGACTGATCTTTATCATTGAGCTGGTTACAACAAGGATGAATTTCAACATTTTCTACCTCCCCCCCCCCCCAAAAAAAAAAAATGTATGTAATGTAGCAATATGTTCACATCTAATGCAGATTTCTGCCTGTAGAAAATCCGGTGACACGACAATTGTTCCTACGACATTTTTTCTGGTCTTAATAGCTCAGAGGGCATAGGGTTAGGGTTAAGGTTGTAATAGAGTTCTGGGTTCAGAATGATGTAAGAATAATGATTAGGGTTTTGTTCAGTTTTGGAGGTTAGATTTCATGTTTGGCTTAACGTGCATTTTTCCATCGGAGCAATCATGCGCTAGTGTTTGTTAAATTGAATGGAAATAATGGCGGCAGAGGTTTTCCTTGCCGCACGCCATTCATGGGAGCGGGTGCGTACCCGGTAGCACACCCGGGGGTTGTTTCATAAAGCTGTTCGTAAAATTACACACAACTTTACGCACACCTGGAACATGTTCTTACATGAACATGTAGGTCATAAACTAATTACGTAGGGATACCACATAGCTCAAGAAAGGATCACCAGTCGTGCGTTAAGTCATTCGTATCATACGAACAGCTTTATGAAACACCCACCAGGTCGGTGAATTACGGAGACCATGTTTCCTGGAAGATCTTTTCATTTTGGTATGGTCATGCGCTAGTAATGAACCTTTCAATTAATTTATATATATTTTGTCAATTAGTCTTGGTATCTTGAGAGTTAACGCAATTTGTTCTCATCCTTGCCTTTCACTGTAAGCAGGTAAAGTTTCAATTCGTCACACATGGTCTATGGAATACGAAAGATTATGTTCATGATGTTACATGCCTTAATGGGCTTTAGAGTTTATGACATGGTTCTATTGCCCTAATCGTATTTATACCGATTCCTTTTACACTATTATAAGATGGGCATTCGATGACGATACGGCTTGTGTTTACACGATTGATTAATGACACTATTGCGAAAAATCCATTGAGAGTCATATAGTTTTCGCTAAAGCCCCTCACGGAAATCAAGCTTATAGGAAGATTATTAATAGTGATCGATCTTTTATCATTGCCAATGTCTATAATTTCTTTAGCAATATTAATTTCATAGCCCGATAGGGTCACAGTGAATCCGCTTGTCATATTAGGTTGACACGACATTTGTTCCTGCGAAAATTGCTACTGGCTTATCTTCGTCTAAGATATAGGGTAATGGTTGCCATAGGGTTTAGGGTTGGTTTTAGGGTAGCGTATAGTGTTAAGCCCGGGTTGAAGTTTTTCATTCGATTTTTGTGTTGAATTTATAGCGGAGCAATTGTCGCCGGAGCAAATGTCATGGACCCAATATTGGAAACATCCGTATTCAGCTCATGAATTCAGGGAAGCATTTCATGAAGAAAAGGGCGAGTTTCACGGACAAACGTTACAAGCTACTGAAAATCCTCTCATTTGATTGGCTGGGGGCAAATAGGTTTGCGGAAAATTCTGCGAGAAAAAAAAAAATTCTTCATGAAACGCCCGCTTGATTTCATTTTTAGAACGGATTCGCACAGTTGCCCCTCTGCATGATACAATGCAACGTATAACTTGTTCATATCGAGTTTAATTGATTGCCGTCTCGTGTGAGATAAATTAAGGGCGCCACACTGTTTTTTTTCCTTTGATAAGAAAGGAAAGGTTCATGACAGTATACGTGACAATCATGTTGTTAACCATGTTTTCGAATGTCAAGGGATTTACATGGGCTTTCAAACGTAAATGATACCATGTGAACGTCAACGTTCAAGACCAAAAACAAACAAATAAATTGGTTCAGAGTTGATAAATCTCCCACGTATGCTTTATTTCTCATCCTTTAGACATGACTGCTAGACGTGGTCGTGTTGTAATCATCGCGTCGTTGGATCTCGCCAAAGGCTTTCTTTTTCTTGATCTGTCTTGTCAAACATGCATGAATTATTCGCCAGAAAACACGCTGACACCCAAAACCCATTGTGTCGATTTGGATTTGAAACGGAAAGCGAGCGGGCAAAATTAGATTATGGTTGTCCAGATTTCTGCCTCCCCCGACATGCCCAACCCGGGCATATAGAGACAGGTTTTGGGTATAGCCCTCTTGTGCTGCCCTACGTAATCGCACCGCGAACATGCAGTTTTGACTTTTGTATTGCTTACGAACCAAAATATATAGAGCAGGGAGCATTTGCTAATCTGACCACCCCTTTCCCTGTCGCTCCACAGCCACAGAGCGTATAATCGAATCCTTCTTTACTCAAGCAACCCTGACACCTTTAAATATACAGATGAGATTATGGACGTTCTATCCATTTCTTCTCTTACTCTCTGCCTCATTTGGTCGTCAAATATCCCTTCGAATGTCCAGCCGTATACATCTTTCCCTTTGTATCTGTCTACCTATCTCTGTTTAGTGTCTTCCGACCTCTCAGCCCATAAACTCTCCGGACCTTTCAAAAACAACAACAACAACAATAGCAGCAACTCATCCCTTTCAACATATGGCCCCGTTTGTAGGGGAAGTGGGGGTGCATCCCATTCAAATTGTCATTTGCCAGTGATGAAAGTTTAGGGGGCTAGTTTTGACACAAAAAAATTATCCCCTCAGGTTAATTGGATCCGCACGTTGTTTGTTCATATCCATTACTTTCCCGCATTCGGAAATCGCAAGTTTAACATTAAAAGCTTTTCACGACATTGTATGAAGTTCAGGCATTAGTGTGAATCAATTTATCAAATAAACTCGCTAGTTCAGTTATAATAACTGAATATTTAACTAGAGTATTTCTCTCTCTACTGGTTCCTTATTATTTTCCCTTCCACACTATTTATTTCCCTCCGTTTTTCCATCCAGATGTCTACTCGTTTTCCTTTTACCAGTTGTTTTTTCCATTTATTTTCCCCCAAGCTCGCTAACAAGATTACATCTCTAATTTGGTAAAACTTGTTTTTTTCTGTCTTCAATAATAACGTGGATTTATAAGTGTTTATTGTGCAAAGCTTCAAGGGCTTATTGTTCCGTAAGAGTCTGTATATTTCTCTGACCAAGCCATAACCTTTTATTTTCATTTTTGCCATGAAAGCCTTGCCTTTCTCTCCATTTCCCTGAAGTGACTTAATATGATTAAGCTTACAGAATGGGGAGATAACTTGGCGCAAAATCCTAACAAGATACTTATTTAAACAACCATCTTAACTTCCAAAAGAAATTCACTTTGGGAATACATCTCGGAAGATATAGATCGATCTGAAATTGTTCTTTCCATTTCTTTAAAATAATTTTCGTCCAAACAATCTGGAAACTTGATAACACCATTCCTTAATGTTCTTCTTCGAAAAACATATGTTGGCAAAGGGGGATCCAGGGGAGTTGATTGACATTCATGGGGGAGGGGGGGGGGGGGGTGACTGACACAAATATTGTTCTCTGCGAAGGGATTCTTATTGTGTGTTTTTATTAGTTTAAGCAGGAGGGGGGGGGGGGGGCGTAATAAGCCAAAAACATTGATAAGGCTGACTTGGCGTACGAAGCAAAATATATATTAACAAAGTCGCGAGCGGCGCTACGAGCAGAGATTTTCACCCCTTTTATACAAAACAAGTCTAATTTATATTATAGTGTATAACTCCGTGGGGTTAAGGATACAGGGTTATCTTCCGAGGGTAAGAAAACTACGGGTTTACCGTAAACTGGTTTTGACTGTTGAATTGACCGATTGCAGCTTGGTAGGGGATGAGGACCAAGATACATGTACATTGTAACCTAAACTTTATTTTACTATGTTATTTATGAAAAGGTAGGAATAATGTAGTTCCAGGATCTAACCCTCTATTTATAATATTGTTTTATTTGTCATTTTTCTTCTCTCATTTTTTTGAATTTTCTCTCATAAGGGCAATTGCCGAAGAGAATGCCTGTCGATGAATTAAATAACTTGAATTATTATGCGTTTTTTTTTTTTTTTTTTTTTTGGGGGGGGGGGGCGTTTTTATCTTGCCCACCTAAAATTAATAAAATTAAATTGTCCACTCCATTCTGCTTAGCTCAATTTCAAGGTAGGAACGCGAAAGAGGTGGAAAAAGGAAAACTATATTCTTCGTATTGTATATCTCACGCAATTAGAATCAAATTTGTATGATTTGATAATGCAGCCTATTCCTTATTTCCACCATTTGAAATGTAATTTCCCCAACGATTTCAATTGAGAGGGATACTGACGCGTAATCTAATAACTGAGATGTATTCCGTTTCATCTTGTCAATATACCTTTTCAATATGAGACGAATAAAATGGTATACTCCTTGGGCGACAGATCCTTTCTCATGTACATAAATGAAAGGATTGAAATAACTGCTTTAAACAATGGGGAGTTGGTGAAAATGATCTTGTACGTGACGATTTGCAGGTAATAAAGCAGGGTTGCGTAAGAGATAACTACCAATTACCAGTTATCTGTAAATGGTCCATAACTCACCCCAAAACTGAAAAAAATATATATGAAATAAATAAGGATGATATAGGCCATTACCCGAAATATGGGGCTGATTAAAGACTAAAAATGCATGTAAACTGCCCCGTATTGAAGATAACATTTAAATATGCTTGAGATATTGCTTTTGGATATCGTCCGTCCTATAGTTCATAATTACCACTTCATATCTCAATTTTTAACAAGTCAGATTTATTTGGCCTTTCATTATATAAAACGAGTTCAGGTTATTTTCTGTAGAAAGGGATAGAAAAAAAAACCCAGTGTGAATAACTTAAAGGGGGCGAGGACCCCTATGCCACGAAGTTAATCTCACGTGCTTTGTGACAATTTTAAGCACATTTTCCATGTTTTCATACACAATAGGAAATATACCAGTTATTCGATTTTTGTTATAAATAAGAATGTTCTATAGTAACTGTACTGAAAGCATTTTGCATTTTTAAACAGTCCAAGAACACACATAGGGTTTTCGATTGTTTCGATTCTTTGCAGGTCGCCTTTTGATTCACTAATAAAATATATGAAGAGAACGAGAAAAAAACAAGTCAAATGCAAAACGGCATCCTGAATGTGTTTATCCTTTGGCAATTTATTGAAAAGAAAACAGCATAACAATATTACGATGTAACGGTATAATTAAAAAAAATGTATATATATAATATATAACAATATCATCTCAACAGTCGTTAAATCCTTCTCCAATCTTTCCAATTTAGAGGGATGAAATGATAGTTGTTATCCATTTGGAGTGAAAACATGTTAATATTGACGTACTTCCTGACTATCCCACAATGAGACAACATTCTGGAAGATACCTCAAGGGGATTGATGAACCGCTAGTCATTCTAGCCCGGAGATATGCGAAACTATCACCGGTAACATTCCTCGATCATCTGATGGATGTCTGTAGCAACCTAGAATATATTGATTTAATGATTCTTCTAAGCCGCCGCAGGACTCCCGGTCGCGCAACTACCACCTCCAGAATCCGAAGCCTCACGCATTATCAAGCAATGGAAGAATCTATCTCCGAAGCATTACGCATTGCCAGGCAATAGTATAAACTATTTTCCCTGCGCTGATGGATGTGCGCATCCCAACTTCCATTAACGTTTTAATTGCGGTCTCTATCACTCGAGCTATTACAATTAGACATTCCTGTTACCTGCATTGGAATTTGACTTGTAACATTGAGAAAAGGAATACAATTCTGTGAGGAGATTATTGAGGAGGTGGAGGGACATTTGACAGTTTGGTAAGTCACGTGATCATATATTGTTTTCACGTTATATCAGCTTACAAAACGTTTGCTCTTTTTATGAGCAGGTCTGCCATTATCTCGTCAGAATTATCCGAAAGAATATCTTCGCACCCTCGCGCTCAAGTTTGCATTTCAATTAAATTTGAATTAATTGAAGTGGTACAATTTAAAAGAAAAAAACATTATAAAGGTTATTACACAAAAAAATCTGAGGAGCATCCGCCGTCCTTCAGTGAACACCAAATCATAACACAAACATGTTAGACCACTTGGCCATATACATACAAACACACCCACACGCCCTCACTAATACGCACATACACAAAAATGCATTTGTTATTTTTGGGTCAAATCAGTTTCTATTCCAATGCCAGTAAGCATGGAAAGGGCAGGACGGTTTTTCCACCCCAGACCCCTCTCGTGTAATTCAAGTCTGATACTGAGACCACATTACGAGTACATCGGAAATTAGAACACTGTCCAGAATCAACTCAAGTGTACAAGTCTGAAGTGCTTTGATTGTTGAAAGCCATGCCACCGATCTAGAGGAACAATGTCTTGCTAATTATACTCAGGTTCTGAATACATTGCCATGATTATACACTCTTTGCTGTCTCTTGACAACATGTATATATCTGGGGATGCCCGCTCCCCTCCCGTCACTAACCCCCTTTTTATCTTATTTTCTTTCGTATTAGGTTTGCTTGTATTTGATTCTCAAAATAATTTTCAAGTGAGTGGAAATTCGGTCTCAGTGTGATTGGTGATACCTTTTTATATTTTTATTAAAAAAGCCCAACGGCCTCTTGTCAGCCCTTGATCTGCCCCTGTTTGAGAGGACGTTTAGTTCTTTTTACGTCCCTTCCTATTAAATGTCCTGTTTCATCTTCCAAGTTCTACGAGATTGTATGGAATAAAAACCTTACACTTATTTCAATTTTTAAATCCATTATCTATCTGGCCTTAATCATGTAAAAGTCGACAGATGACGCCAGACAATTGTCTGAGTGGTTTTCTTTAAATGTGTGGTCTTCGTCGTCGTTAGACAGCAGTGTGTGGCATGGCCTTTAAATAGTCTGCGTCATGACTGAAAAAAGTGACAAAAATGTGCACTCCTAAAACCGTTGACCAAAAACAAATCTAGATCGAATGCAAACGTGCAAAATTCTATTGAAGAATATTTGATATTTCTCATATGATTACAAATAATAATACTATTTCAGTAATTTTGTGTCTATTAGAAATAAAGAGGACCAAACATTTGAGTGAACGGGGTCTTAAGATTGCAACTAAGATACTTGACACATACGATTCAATAACAAAACAAGACCAAGCACTCATCAGGTCGGATGGGTGTGTGTGAGGGTGCATGTGTGTATGCAGTTCAAATTGATATTTGTGCTTCCAACTTTCTGAAAACGTGCCCTCCCCTTTTTTTTTGGGGGGGGGGGGGTAGGGGCGTGCAGATTTTTGTCGGAGCCATGGTTAAAGCATCGTGTGAAATTTGGGAGGGAAGAGGGGGGGGGGGGTCATTGTAGGCAGAGCTTTATAATTTGAGAATGAGAAGAAAATGGTATCTAAAAAAAAATGTAGTGTGCTCTCCCTGTTACGTAAGGCAATGATCACTTATGGGTACCACATTATGGTCATACGGCTTGGGAACGCATAATGACTTGTGGCATAATTCCAGCTTTTTCTATACGCAAAAAAGTGTTACATCACATAATCGCGAACAAGACTTGCAGTTGCAGTGGTTGTAACCGTGGCAAGCCAGTGATAGTTATTTGAGTCGGTTCGGTCGGCTCCAGAAAGAATTGTGAAATTCGAAGAAATACTTAAAGCTTTTGGCGTCTGGGAAAGCTCAGGATAAAACAGACCTTGTCCTCCGAGAATAGAGCAAACAATGGCCACTTCTCGAGCTATTCGTCTCGTTTTCAAATCCTCGTCACTCTGACATCTTATCCGCGAGATCTTGCGAGAGGTCAAGCCCATAATGATGCCCCCACTTAGCTCGACGAGCGTTTCATAACACGCCTTTTCAGCTACTTTCACTGACAAGCGAAAAAATATACTGGAATCCTGTCATCTCATTGGCTGAGAGCTAATTTGTTATTGGGAAACATAGATGAAACAATGCCCTCTGGCTAAAGCAAATTAAATGAAATAGACGCTGTGCTTTTCTCACAATAAAATTTAAGTATTTATTACGTATTTGTAAAAACATTTCCAAGAATCTAAACTTTTTATTATGAATCTTCATATGCTTAAAAGTAAATATTATTGATTGCACTCTTAAGGAACATAACTTTTGTAGTTTAATGGGAGGAAATAAGTGCATCTTTAAGGTTAAAACACCTTTTGGTAATACGTATGGACAGACTTGACAAAAAACAGAATAATTAAAATACGTACAGAAGTAAATGGGAGAGTTGTCGAAGTGCGCCATCAGACATGTTGGTCGCCTTGCCAATGGGAGGACGTCATCTAGTGATCTCAACATTCAAATAATGCTTTCTTATTATTGTATGCAAGTCTTCTTTAAGCTTTAATCGATATCTTTCTTTTATCTTTTTCATTTTCACACAAGCTAAAAGAAGAAGATGAGGAGGAAGAAGAACAATTAAAGTAATGGGATTTGAATATAGTGGCATAATATTTGTTTAATGTTGGGTAATTCATGTGTTTTGCTCATTATTATTTATTTATTGATTTATTTATTTATTCATGCATGTTCACAATGTACAATGTAAAAGAATACACAGATAATATATAAATATATATATTTATGAAACACAAGTTAATAATGAACATACAAAGGTGTTGCAACATAAGCTAAAAGCTTGATTGGTTGAAGCACATTTAAACTGGTTTTGCATCCAAGAAAACAAAAATAAAAATGTAAGAATAAGGAAGACAGGAAAGAAAGAGAAGAATGTAAAAGTGATAGACTGCCGAGATATAACAATTAAGTTTCAAATTGTTATGAATATATGGTATAGTAATTCAACAGAGTTAAATTCTTAATCTTCTTAATCTTCATTATGGTGTACCGTTGCCCTGCTAATATACAAGGAAAATGATATTGTTTTCGCTTACAATAATAAATCAAGGTCAAAGGTCAGTGAAAAATTTAGTATTCAGGAATCAGGTGCCCGTTTCATTAAAAAAAAAAACCTTTGCTAAAGTGATACCAACGAAACCGACTAAACTACGACTGATGGTATGCCTTCTGGATTTGGCTGGTCTGGAGTCAGTGTTGCCGGTAGCACTGTTACGAAAACCCTCGGACAGCGTAACTTGAGTGTGTAGCAACTTGACGGAACTTATTATTGACGGTGAACCGGCCCTTGTCCAAGGGGAAGAAATAAATGGCTCTCTTGCTTCGCTTGCTTGGATATTGTCATAAATAAACGATACCGTCGCCACATCTAAAACTACTCTTCCTCAGTCAATGTCAGTCATGTCGATTGCTTCGTTGCAATAGCATGTCGGTTACGGATTTCCCCAGACAATCGCAACATAAATGTTGCCCCAATTTAGGACTGTTAAAGCTGCAAATTCAAACGGTCTTCGTATTCGGGGTATTGTCTTGTCATCAGCTATATTATTTTTTTTCTAAAAAAAACATCGACCGGCAACAAAGAAGTGGTAACAAAAAAGGCCAAAGCTCGCTACATTTAACACCGAGAATACATTGTGAAAAAATAACAAGAAATAAGAATGTATAAAGAAGGGGTCTGCCCCCTAGATCCACCACCGCCTAAATGATATCTATGTTCCGCACAGTTTGAGCTAAGATAGGGAAAGATTAACCACTGATTACACCTGTCTTTACTACGGATATCTTTTTTAAGAGAAAGACCAACATCATGATGATAAACCAACGTTTTTTGTAAACATGGTACCCCGAATGTGCTCTGTTCAAGCAGTGTTCAGTGAAACCATTATTTAGTATGAGAATTGTATTTCCGATATATTATCTTCCGATAAAAATTATTGTACATCCGATAACTTTCAGGAAATTATCAATCAGCTGATATTATATGCAAGTTTGATTATTTCTTTCATTCGTCATGCTCATCTGATTAAGTGTTTATTTTTGTTCTCTCTCTCACCTCTATAGATGACGTACGAGATTTTTTTCCTGAGTGGCCTTTATTACTAAGAGGAAATGGGGGCTTATGAAAACTGTGAATATCTATAATAATTCTGACACGTGCCATTTTCTGGAGAGCATGCTCGACCTCGCCAGGACTTTGAAATCACCTAAGAGTGCCACCATCATGTCGTCGTTTTACTTTCCCGACGTCGCCAGCGACATGGGGAACGTCACTTTGAACTACACTCACATGGAATCCGGGTCGGCGGAGATCTTCGGGGAGTCTCTTTTTCGGATCCTGACCCTCTCCGCCATTTTCCTCATCTCCGTACCGCTCAACATCATCGTGCTCGTCATCGTGTTCCGTCGACGCCGTCACAAGTCGCGGGTGAACATCCTGGTCATGCACCTGACGCTCGCCGACCTCTTCGTTGCCCTCATCAACATCCCGACGGACGTGGTGTGGTTCTGGACGGTGCGGTGGTTGGCTGGGAATGCGATGTGCAAGATCATCATGTTTATCGAGTCCTTCAACATGTATGGATCATCGTTCATACTCATCGTCATCAGTCTCGATCGCTACGCCGCCATCGTACACCCGCTCAGTATTCATCAAGCAGATAGACGCTGCAAGATTATGGTTCGAGCCGCCTGGGCATGCAGTGCTCTTTGCAGTGTTCCCCAGGTACGTGTCCTATTTGGGGTAGGTGGAATTTATCTTCAGAAATTTGAAGATAAATTGACCAAAGTTGATCTGTCAAAAGATTTAGAATTCTTCTAAATTTTTTTTCTTGACATCACCGGCAAACAATACCCCTACATATCCTTTAATAATGTTATGTTCCAAATTAAATATTCACTATTTCGCGTCCCCTGTAACATGCTTAATGCACTGATATAACTTACTATTTTGCATAGAAAATGTGACTCTATGCAATTATGGGAAACTCCTAGAACACAAATATATTTTTTCAGAACTTTGTTGATTGACACATATGGTAGCAAATAATTAATCATTGCTCTTCACTCATACCCTTTTTTAATGAAACCAAGTAAACATCAGGGTCAACGGACAGTCATCACGACACAGTCATTATGCCAATAATCTATTCAAAATCTTGCAATAATGTTAACTTCATTCAACTGCATTCAGGCCCGGTCCCACTTACTAGGCTTCCGATGAACATCCGTTTAACATCCCCGCTAAATACTACCAACGTCCGTCATTTTCCGTAATTTTTTCCCTAATTTTGTCAATTTCTGGAGCGAATGAAAACAGATGGAGCGGTCCCCGAAATTTTGCTCGTCCGCTGTGTCCTTTTTGAATACGCTTTGCGTCCGTTGGCCAGTGGGACCAGGCTTTTATGCTGCAGTCATACCACGCGCACCACAACGCCTACAAAATGACCGATGGGATGTCATACAAAATAACGTACTTACAACTCTGCTCGGTCAGGGCCCCGTCTTAAAAAGAGTTGTGATTGATCGGATCGATCGCAACTCTTTGTAAGACGGGGCCCTGACCGAACAAATGATGACCTTTCGCAGAGTATACATACATACATATATATATATATGTATATATATATTTTTTTTTTTACCCCAACGTCGAGGTCTCGGCCAGACCGAATAAATGGATTTGAAAATAATGATAATAATAAAATCATTGAATTAGAATTATACGACTAAAACGTCTTTCCAATATTATAAATAAAGAAGGAGTCAAATTTCTGATTCTTTTTTTAAATGAGGGGGAAAATAAGACGTTTCTCCCAGTTTATATCAATAATAAAATACAAAAGAAATAATTCTCCAAGTATTATGACTATGGATGAATGCATATAAATATTTTGTGAAATCAAATTTGAAATCATATTTTTCTTATTTCACGTCCGATTTTTATGAAATTTTACGTAACCATGGTAACCATTGTTTTTTTTTCCCCCATTTTTATCCAACTAATCGTTTGTGTTTGTTTTCGTGGACTTGTCCTTTAACGACCTGAGGAGCGTTTCAGGAAAGAACTCGTAAGATATTTTATACGACAAGTCTTGTTTTAACCGACAGTTAACACAGTAACGGTGCGTCTCAGCCAATCAAATTCAAATAAATTTGTCAGATCTGACAACTTGTCGGACAAACCTGTTGATGAAACTCTCCCCTGGACTTCATTTCGGAGAGCTGCGTTTGAGCACACTTAAAAACAAAAAAACAACAACATACAATTGGTCGGTTTGCAGTCGAGATCGTCGGTGTGACCGAAGCATATTAAGCTACTAAAAATGCTCATTATAGTTTACCAAAATGCGTCCCTTTTTATTTGGTTCCTCCTGAGCGATAACATATTAATCCATCTCAAACGCCTGAAGCTATCAAGTATATGATCACGATCAGAGAGTTATGAACTTCAGACAAGACCAGAGGGAGATTTTAGGATCATTTTCAAATTCATATCACGCGCTAAGTGTTGACCAGTTGGACGCGTGGGAGTAACAAATATCAGCATGGTCTGAATGACAATAAGTAGTATTGACCATGAAATAAGCAACGCAATAACGCGTTGCGAATTGGAAGGTTCTCATTTCGTTTTTTTATGCTTCAAATGCGTCATAAGAATATTGCAGCCTGATATAATTTCTTGAACATGATTGATTAGAATAGCAGGTACACTCTAAAAAATGAAGTGCTAATTTAGCACTTAATCTGCTTAATGTCCTTGTACAGTGACTGCACTTTGAGTGCTGATTTAATAGTCATTCAAATTTGAACTAGAATATTAGCACTCAAAGTGCAGTCACTATACAAGGACATTAAGCAGGTTAAGTGCTAAATTAGCACTTCATTTTTTAGAGTGTACATGTAGGTGTGAATCTGCCATATATTAAGATATTTCAAGAACATTTTTTACACACACTCCCATTTTTACTCAAACACCCTCACCCACACTAATCCCTCTCACGCACAAAACTACACACACACTCTCTCTCATAACAACCCCAAACACACTTACCACGGGACCCTTACTCGTACTTTAACTTCAACGCGACAGATCAATGTAACAAGGTAGCGGTTTTCACAGTACGCCCCCTTCCACAATTATACACACATACATACCTTTTCGCCATTCACCTTTTAATAAAAACAGTATGTAAAAAAGATACAAGAAAATCGAATGAATAAATACTAGACTGAATGATGTATTAATTTTTGTTTCAATCTTAACAAGAATAGCTTTCAAAAAGGGGGATATTACTAAAGGGCGACGTCGATCTTTGCATGGCTCTTGCAATATGTTGTCATCTTCAGTTCATATCATTTCGTGTTAATGCATTCATCTCCACGAGCACGACAAGCATGACAAAGTCTTTTGATGCTGTTGCTTTACTATGAATATATTCAGGGCGAAAGAAGAAAGAATGAGGTGGATATGCATTTCATCATATTCTGATACGAAAGAGAACAAATCCTATCACCTCTCTGAATAAGAAATCCTCACATATGACAATCCAAGCTTTGATTCCAAGGCTACAGTCACACCAACGAGACCGACTCCAAACCGATCGATGATATGCCATTGGTAATAACGTTATAACTTTGATCGGTCTGGAGTCAGTTTGGCCGGTGGGACTGAAGCATTGTGATTGTTCTAAGGAAGTAACAATGATGCATCTGGATATTTCATGTCAGACAAGTTCGTAAGTTTCCTTCCTGCTTCTCCAAAGCGCCCTAGTTTAGGTACGTCTTCGGGGATCTTCATGAAACAGTTTCTCTTCTTCTATAACCTATATTGCTATTGTCGAGAGAGAAATAGGGAGAGAGATAATACAACACGTGTTGCCTGTAGACCCAGTAGTGCTGGCAGTTGGATGATACACATTCACTTGTAAGCCTCCGGATTCACGGCAGAGTTGATCCCTTATTATCTTTTTCTCATTTCTCGCCCCATCTTCGCAACAGGGGTGTCTTTAGCGGAGGGGGGGGGGGGGGGGGGGTTGACACGTCCGTTGGCACCACATTGATTCGATTTGCATTTTCCCTGTATAATTCATTTTTTTTTTACCCTGGCATTATAAACTCAAAATCAAGTGGAGATGCAGGGATTGTTTGTTTAGGAGAAACAACAAAAAAATATTTAAAGTAAAATTTAGGGGGGAAAATGTGTTCGCTCCAAAATGAATGTGATTTCTGTCACATTTCTATATTTTTATAGCATACCAGCGAAATTTTCGGAGGGGGGAGGGGGGTGATGCGTATGGTGTAAAACATACGCAGCATCCCCCGATATAAAAATAAAAAATACAATCTTTGGGGTGCTTCCCAGGGCATTGGCGCCACAGAGGGATGGGGATGCTCAAGGGCGACCACGCTCTTTGAGTTTTGAACTTTTTCGCTGTTACAGCGAAAAATACAAAAAAATGGGAAGAAATTGGAAGAAATGGAAGACAAATTAGAGAAAGGCTCAAACAGAAAGGTACCGGATAGGTACATGTACATGTAACTTTATCATTCCCATGTTATTCACTTGAGTATAAATGGCGTCACATTTGATCCGTCTCTCAATCCTTCTTTCAAAATGCACTACAATCTTGCCGTTGGTTAAATAGAAAGAGATATGCTAGAAACGTGACCAGAATTGATTTGATTTCATGTAAAATTCCCCATGAACATGAGAAAAAATATAATCATACCTCCAACTTTAACCGATTTTTATTGTCCGTGTTTGGAACATTGTCAATTCCGTGTTTTAGTACAGAATAGGGCAACATGTCTTGCATCTCTGACTCCATTGGCATCCAGACATACCAAGAAAAACATATTGTATAAACGCGACTTTTAATTACGGAATCTCTCTTGAGAATAACGATATACGTGTTCATTTTCATGTCATGTTCGGTTCCTCTTTTCCAGGTCACGAATGTATGGCACGGGTTCATGTGTTAATGCCATTGATCATGGATTTATCATGCACCTTCGGGGAAACATCGCTAGCTTAGCTGTGATAAAAAAACAATTTCACGCAAAATAAGCCAAATATGGCGATACTCGTGTTTCCTTGTTCATTTTCCTCTCCTAGTTCTGATTAAGGTCACGAATGTCAGTCACGAAAGTGAAATGTTTTTAATTACCTCGCTCTAATCGATAATAAAACGGCTAAGGAGGACACGTTTGACATATTTGATTTGACCATAACTCTCGTAGGAGTTCGTGGGTTCGGGAGCCCGCCCCCTTAAAAATGAGCCAAACAAAACCCCAAACTTTTATCCCTCAACCAAAATAAATTAAATAATAAAAGATAAAAAAATATGTAAGGAACCCCCCTCCCCCACTAAAAAACAAACAAACAAAGAAAACACTATTATTTCGAATTTATATATGTTGTTTGAGAACGGGGGAGGGGGTAGACCATTGCCATGTATTTTTCCCCTGAGTTTCTATCCAATGTTTTTTTAACTATATTTCAAGATTATTAACTGATTTAAAATTGCTTTTTACGCCTAACTCGCTTCGCTTGCTGGAAAATTAGCCGGAAAATGTGCACCATGTTTCCTGAAATTCATTTATTTTCTTGCCTTTTTTTAGAATACCAAAGATTTTTGTTTTACGTACTCACACCGTGTGCACATGATATATGAGCAAAACAAATATTTTGGTCAAAGTTGCGATTATAGGCATGTTAAAGCGTTGAAGTATGTGGGAATCTGATATCTTTAGAAAGTCACCGAATTGGCATTGGTGACACACAATACCGATTAAGTGAAATACATGGCGTGTCACTGCACATCAACTCGCCATCAATAATGTTTCAACTCAACATGGAATCATATAAGCATGCTGCGCTTTAACACAACGACATTGTTCACTTACGCCCTGTGACGAGACATTAATCCTTAAATGAGGTACATGGGGTCATCAATTACTTGGTCTGTAATATGGGGACTGTGTTCACCGAGAAAGTACAACTAGTCAGGCAGCATATGTCATGATTTACCGGCTACTTCGATAAATTGGCTAAGTCTGATTTTTCACTTTTATGTGATTGGTGACATCACAAGGAACAACTTCCAACTTGGTGACAAATTTCTAATGGTCATCATGTTAGGGGTCAAAATAAGGTCAATAGGGGTCAATTTTTTAAATTGCCCCAATTCTGTCAAATGACACATCAAATTGTTTGTCTTGTTATACTGAACTAAAAAGTGTACACAATTATATACTCTTGACCTCCCGTTAAAAAGTTATGACCGGAAATGTCAAAGGTCAACGAACTTTCGTTAAATGGCAAATTACACTGAAGGTGTTAAGTAAGCTCATTTTTCTGTGTTTTTATGAATGTGTGAACTTTTTTTTTTTCGATTTTGATAATTCCATCGTCAGAAGTCCTTATCCATGAGATATAAAAGGTCAAGACAAGGTCAGGGAAAGGTTAAAATGTCAACAAACTTTCATTGGAAGCCAAAATACACGTCTAATAGCGGTTAGAAGTTTAGAAGTATTATTTTTCGTGGGTTCTTTATTTTGAGTCTATATCTAAGAAGACATTTTATATATAAAGGGGTCAAACGTGCTTATTTAGGAATAAAAATAGATAAACAGCGATAGACATCGTATGCATTCAGTGTGGTATTGCGGGAATACCTTGAAAAGACTTGACAAACCCTTATGCCCTTAAAATTTTATCATCTTCAAGATGTGATAAGTGCAACCAGGGATTTTTTTTTTTTTTTAGGAATTCAATTCAAGTTCAGTTCATTTTCAATTTACTCATCTTTGATATGTAAAGAAGTATTTCCTTCATTTGCTTTGTACAGAATATCTTAATTAACAGAAATTATTATAATGTATTGGGGTATAAGTATAATACTATGTTAACAGAATAAACACATCGATTGATCAGTGCTCCCAGCTCCTAAGAAAGATGTCTAACATTTCATTTGGATTATCTTGCAAATAAGATAATGAGGTTAAGATTGAGGATGATAAGTTGGGCTCCAATCGCTCCTCATTATTTCTAATGTATGACGGTTATATTATTTCTGACAAAGAAGCAACATCGTGCATGCATGCTCATTGTAGTCATGGATGTCCATTCGTTGATGTATATATTCTGACCATTACTCGATCTCTGGAGTCAAGAAGGATGGTTCATGTGCTGTTCTAAGCTTATCATTGGATCATTGGGCCCTTTTTGCATTTTGTAAAGTGAAAATTTATAAGGATTTCGTGCATACTTTTGGTCAATTATACTTATTTTTTTAGTAAAAATGCAAGTCTTCACAATTTCTGGTGGCAGCTTTTATTTTTCTTTCATGAGGACATTAAACAATATACTACCTGGGTTACATTTATATTTAATACTGCCCCAGGGGAATGGGTACTTGGGAGAAAACCACAAATCCCTGATAATAAAGTACATGGCCTATGGGAAAGTTGTCCTTGCCCCTTGTCATAATTTACTTACCCAGTTGCCAATTTGAAATCTACATAGTATTAGTGATCTCAATTTTAAAGCAGCTATAACTTTCTTATTGCTTGTCCGATTTCTTTCAAACTTTCACCATACTGTTTAATTTATTTTTCTCCTTCCCAACACAACATTTAATGGCCAAGGCTGGATTCCCCTTTAAGTTTAGTTTCACGTTGTATGCTCTGGAAAAATACACTTGATAAAATAGTACAAGCCGTGTTAATAATGTCAGCACATAATCAGGAATGTGTAGTCATTGGCTCCAGAGATCGAGTAATGGTCAGAACATATCACATCAGCATGATGGACACCCATGACTGACTACAATGAGCATGCTTGCACGATGTTGCCTCTGTCAGAAATAATAGTCACACATTAGAATTAATAGCAATTTGAGTCCAACTTATCATATCATCCTCATTCCTTACCTCATTATCTTATTCGTAAGTTAATCCAAATAAGATGTTAGGCATCTTTCTTAGGAGCTGGGAGCACTGATCAATCGATTTGTGTGTTAACATAGTGCACATAATTATATACCCCAATACATTACAATACTCTCTGTTGATTAAAATATTATGTACAAAGCAAACGGAATAAATGTATCTTTACATATCAAAGACTAGTAACTTGAAAATGAATTGAACTTGAATTGAATTCCTAAATCAAGAAAATCAAGAAACTCGGAAAGAGCTGGTTGCACTTATAACATCATGAAGATGATACGACTTTTAAGGGCATTAGGGTTTGTCAAGTCGTTTCAAAGTATTCCTGCAATACCATACCACACTGAATGTATTCGAAGTCTATCTCTGTTTATCTATTTTGTTCCTAAATAAGCATATTTGACCCCTTTGTAAATAAAATGTCTTCTTAGATATAGACTCAAAATAAAGAACCCACGAAAAATAAGACTTCTAAACTTCTAACCGCTATTAGACGTGTATTTTGGCCTCCAATGAAAGTTTGTTGACCTTTTGACCTTTCCCTGACCTTGTCTTGACCCTTTATATCTTCTGGATAAGGATTTCTGACGATGGACTTATCAAAATCGAAAATAAAAAAGTACACACATGCATAAAACACGGAAAAAATGAGCTTTCTTAACACCTTCAATGTAATTTGCCATTTAACGAAAGTTCGTTGACCTTTGACATTTCCGGTCATAACTTTTTAACGGGAGGTCAAGAGTATATGATTGTGTACACTTTTTTGTTCAGTATAACAAGACAAACAATTTAATGTGTCATTTGACAGAATTGTGGCAATTTAAAAAATTGACCCCTATTGACCTTATTTTGACCACTAACATGGTCAAGATGACCATTAGAAATTTGTCACCAAGTTGGAAGTTGTTCCTAGTGATGTCACCAATCACATAAAAGTGAAAAATCAGACTTAGCCAATTTGTCGAAGTAAATGACATATGCTGCCTGACTAAACCCTCCCTGTTGGAAATAACACAATGTCACACAGTGTGATCACAGTATGTTCACATAGAGGACTATGTGAAAATATTACACACTATGTTAAAATGGCAAAATTTAACAGTGTAAACACTGTGGCTGCCTTCATGGCTTTGGATATTCACAGTGTGTTGGCATAGTAGATTATGTGAATGTGTGATTCACACTGTTGAAATGCTCAAATTTAACAGTGTGGAGGTGACTTCACATTGTGTTCCACAATATGAACACATTGTGTGTTCCTTCCAGTAGGGTTGTATCATATTAGTCGGGTCATGATTTGTTAAAAACACCTTTTTAATCACTGCCTCTATTTCATGAACTACTATATGGGCAATTGAGTGCATGGCGTAATGGTCAACATCTCTGTTTTGTACCACAAGGTACTGAACTCGGAACACAATGAATCTAATAATGTGTACATACGGGTCGTAATTATGCTTTTACATTTTTATCAAAACAACCGGAAATGTATTTCAAATTTTGTTTAGCGTGTGAATTTTCAAAAGCATGCGGCATAACTAAATGAGATGCATTCCAAACTGTGCACCCATTGATGTAGTGACATGATTCCCGCCCTCAAAAAAATTTGAGCCAAAATTTGAGTGAAAAAGAAATGTGGGGCACAACATGGTGTTATGACAAATTTTCTAAAGGGCCCGAGCGAGCGAAACAAGCAAGCAAAAAATGTTGTCCTTGTAAAAATGAAAATGTGATTTTGTGATCGAGGTAGTTTGACTGGCAAATAGGTATTTTCTGTTTTACATACATCGATCTCATTCTAATAGTATTTTTTGATCTATTTATATGTTTTTCAAGTTGATGTCATAATTTTTATGAAACCATCTGCCTACCTGTACTTCAGAATGATGAAGAAAATAAAATCATCTATCAGTGTCAGTAAATCAGTATTTCAGGAACAATTGTCTTTTATCTCTTTTCACCTCCTTTAGTTTATGGTTCATGAAGTTCTGTCACCGTATGAGGCTCCGGACTTCACCCAGTGTGTCGACTACCGATTCGCTTTTGAACATCCGACTCTTTGGTGGCTTTACCATATTTTTGTGACACTTGCCATGTACGTCGTGCCTCTCATTACCATATTTACCTGCTACACAGCCATCATATACAAGATTTGCCGGAAAACGAAGCAAGGTATTGTAACGATTTCCCTGTTATATCGTTATATTGATTGTTTTATACACGGTTAAGGATGACTTAATGCAGAATGGTTGCAACCCCTAGTGTCGCAACCACTCCAATGATTGTTCAATCCATCTTCATTGAAAATAAGTTTTCATCCGGGGTTGGGGCTAAAAAGGAGGGGTATTTTTCTCAAGTAGTGTAAAAATGAAGATAAACAGAAGATAAAAGAAAAGGAAGAGGAGGAGGAGGAGGAGGAGGAAGAAGAAGAAGAAGAAGAAGGAGGAGGAGGATTAGAAGAAGAAGAAGAATAAGAAGCAGAAGGAGGAGGAGGAGGAGAACAAGAAGTAGAAAAAGAAGAAGAAGGGGACGACAGAAGACATTATAGTTTAAGAGAGAGAGAGTCTGTCTAGTGTAACTCTATAATCATGATAATACCATACAAATTCAATAGAGAGAAAAAAGACATCACCTTACTAGTCATCATCATCACTATTATCAACCTCATCAGACCCATCATCACCTCATCACAAATTCCATCATTATCATTATACTCGTCATCATTATCACCATCATCTCCATTATCATCGTCATTACGATCATAATTATCGTTATAACCAAATTCATTGTCGCTATCATCATTCATCATCAACATCATCATTATCATCAACATCATCAACATCATCAACATCATCGACATCTTCATCATCATCACCATCATCATCACCATCATCATCATCATCTTCATCAATGCAATCATAATCTCACCGCATCCGTTCACAAAGTCACCCTACGTTTCATTTCTTTGAAAATTCATATTTTTTCATCTTTCCTATTTCCCTCTTGATCGATTTCAGCTCGTCAATCCGTCAATAACAATGAAAGTAGCGTCCTCAGGCGGTCATGTTCGAGCAGTCTTCCTCGAGCAAGGATGAAAGCCCTCCGTCTCACGGCTACCATTGTGACGGCATTCGTTATGTGTTGGGGTCCATATTACGTACTAAGCACGTGGTAAGTGGCGTCACGACGATTTTAAAAACGGTGCAACCCCCTCCCCCGGCTCTTTCACAGTAGAGATCTATGACATTCTGACTAGAAATAGTACAATAGTAGAGGGATAAGGCAAAGTCATACAGAGGCACTGCGGATCACCTTGCGCTGATCATAGGGTGTCCTTACCACGCCCTTGCGCTGATAGAACGATGTCCGTTTATTGCTTGATGCCCTGCACGGATGGTACGATGACCATACGATGACTGTACGATGCCCTCACGATGCATTAAAGGGGTACGATCAGTTTAGAAAATGTATAACTTCGCGCTAAACATGATAAGATCCCTACGATGATCCTAAATCTGTTCAAATCCATACGATTGCCACGCGCGTACTTATAAGGGGACGATGATGAGGCGGATACGGTCATTCTAAAGTACGTGCTAATATATAGATTCTGTAAAGCGCTAAGCTTTGTGAAAAATGATACAAAAGCGGACGAACACTAGCTTCATCATCAATGAAAAAAAAAAGTAATTGCATAGTAAAATGTTGCATGATGAATTAAGTTGTTATGATGACATGTAAATTAATTCAATTATCACATAATTTGCTTTTGGTTTTAATTGTTCCATCAGGTACCATTTCGACACGAGATGGCAAACAGGTGCTGGACTTCCAAACCCCGACTGGATGATCCACATCATGATGGCGCTAGGCTACTCCAATATCTGCCTTGATCCAATCATATACGGTATATTTGTGACGCGGTTCAGTCTCTGCCACCGCCGCGGTAAGTCCGCGGTAATGCACCCGCTCACCACCTACCGCCGATCAACCCTGAACTCCAAGGTCATCACAAACGACGGTCATACGTCGTCCGTGAGATTCAACCACACGTTGGTTTCGAGCAAGAACAGTTGCAGCGGTACACACGCGGCGATCGACACGGTCACGCCGCTCGTAGACGGGGACGCCAGAAGGAATATTTTCGTGAATAGGCGCGAGACGTCGACAACGACGTAACAGTGTCGCTACCGAGACGTCTACTAGACGCATGTCTTCTCAAATCCGACGTTCAAATTCCTCTCGTTGAAAATCCCAATTATCTCTATCTATATATTTTGTTTTGGTAGAGTGTTTTGTTTTAACTGTTTTCTTTCAAAAATAGTCAAATATCATCAATTACGGAGAAACTCTGTGATTGAAATCGTCTCAAATACTATGATCCTAGGGGAAATCCTATTTTTGATCGACACTCTCTGTAGGACTAAAAAAAAATCATGACAATATTTCTTTTTGAGAAACAAAACATATATTTGACTGCATCACCTTTTTTGGCATTGTACATGAATCACAAATTTACAAAAAATAGTTTCGTGTCTTTACTTGCTTACCAGGAATAAGGTGGCGCTGTATAATCTTTGCAAGCAGGGGGGTTGCTAATCAAGCCAGGGAATCCGGCTCCTTGCTCCATTAGCTCAAACGGATAAAAATCTAGTTTGTCTTTATTTAGCGTCATCACAGTGATTGTGGGCTCGAGCCGTCCTTGGCATGTAAATCATCGGCAACTTTACGAATAGTTTTTTACTTTTCCGTTCTTTTTTTATTAAGACATATTTACATGTATATGATACATGACTTGTATTTGTATATTGATGTTCCTCTTTTTTGCAACTAGCAGTGTAATCTTCTAATTTTACAGGTTTTTAGGATGTGTAAAAAATTAATTGCTCTTATAATCGTTATTTATGTTATCATCAGTGTTTCACTGTTCAATATTATGTTTCCTAGAATATACCTACAAAGCAGATAGGATGCCGAACACAAATCTCATTCTCAATTTAAAACTCGTTTTTTTATAATAGAGTTGTAAATAAATTTGCTAGGTTGATTCCGATTTTAAGTGTGATTGTTTGATAATTTTGTTTGTACACATCCGGCAAAACGCTGCTTACACATTATTGTATACCGTTACGCAAATGCTTGCATTTCCTGTCCAGGGTAAAGCCTTACGGTGGTGATTTAATTGACACAGAAATCAAAAGTCGAATGGTCAATGGTCAGTTCTTTTGATTGCCGAAATTTTAATAACTTCTTATGAGCCCGCATAAGGCCATAAACGTTGTCATGGTTACTATGCAATATCACCTTGTCCACGACTGGGAATTTACGGAGCGTATGCGTAAATCCGTAACGCCATAGGGGAATCATAGATTATCCCCTCGCACAAGAGGTTCACCTCACAGATTTACGCCAGTGTTTTACGTAGTCATACATGTATAATCAATGATATTCGTGGTATTACACAGCTTTTTTTAAGCCAAGATTTGATATGAATTCTTATGGATTTCAGCATGCAGTATTTTCTCTTTTTTTTCTAAATTCTGTCAACTGTTTACTTTTACGTCTGTGAAACATACATGACATGTTAAGAAACTGTCTTATTATTATTTTTTATAAAAGAAAAATGTTATCTGCGATAAGAAAAAAAGATAATATAAAATACAATTGATCTCTTTTTTTTTTTTTTTATATATCCTTTTTTCTTATATTTTTTTCATGCATTTGTGTGTTATTGTGTTTGTACATCGAAAATCTCTTATATAAGAATGAATGCATTTTCACTCGCATTTCTCTCTCCCTCGGTAGTGACATATTGGTCTATCTACACTAAAACATACGATGTTTTACAAATCTTTTACTCTAAAAAGGGTGAAATTCAATCAACAACGAGTGAAAGTCATTTTTAATCTAGTGAAATTTACTAAATCCCTCCGAGGAGTGAATTATTCACTCATTAAAAAAAAGAGCTTACACCACTAGAAGAAATGACTATATATTTCACAACTCGACTGAGGGCCGACCTACGACGTCACCGTCCAAAGACCTTCTTATACATGGCAAAGACTCAGAAATGCTCAAAATCAAAACTCACCTATGCATCAAATTTTTTTGTTCATATTTTTTTTCTAGAGCATGTACAGGACAACTTCTTAGATACATGACCGATACGGACAAAATTAATGCTAGCTCAACTTGAACAACCCGGACAGATTTATATGTATATATATATATATATTTATATATATATATATATATTCCTGATGCGCCTGTTTTTTAATGATTATTTTCAATTGGTCTAATGCCGATTCGTCCACTCATCTACCATCATTTTGCCTACCATCAGTTCGTAACTATCCACATGGTCTTATTGCCATTTCGTCCACTCACCGTTTTGTCTAATGACAAGTTGGTCCAATAGCCATTTAGTCCATATACCATTTGGTCTAATTGGACTAAATGTTGATTGAGCGAAATGCGTGAAAAGAAATGGATATTAGACCAACTAGTTATTAGACGAAATGGTCATGGACGAACTGGTGATTTATAGACGAAGTGATGATAGGACCAAGTGGTCATTGGGCCATCTAAAACTGGAAAAAAACATAGTAGGTTACACGGGCCTAATTACAACTGGCAGGCAAAATATATTCATTCGAGCCAACCCATTCTCAGTTTTTTTTTAATTTGATATTGCTGATTAACAAAAGTGGATGAATATGACTGACAATCTGACACTGATTCTATGGAGGGTACCTACTGAACTTCTTTTTTCCAAATTGGGAAGATATATCACCACTTTGAAACTATTTTTTTTTTACTGGCGGAAAAATTAGAGCCATTTTACTCTCTCAAGATATGAATTTGATCCTGTCAGGTGCAGTCTTGTATTTTTAAATGAGCTGGTCGAGGTACCCTTCTCTGGTCAGATATGGAATGTCAGATATATATCCTATTCACTGGTAGTAAACATTCAACCCTCGAATTTCCTCCTTATTTTTATGAATTTTTTAAAGTGCCACTTTAACACACGAGTCTATTGAATTTTTGTTGGCCTGTGATACCAGTAAATCACTTGTGATGGATATATGTATATATAAAAAATCACTTTGCAGAAAGAATGTAGTTAACTCTTCTTGAAAGATAATTATTGTTGACTTCACGGAACACCTGGTTATTTCAAAAGATATCATTATCAACTCTTTTCTTTTCACAGCAAACGGGACTATCAGTCCTGACCATGACTTGTAACACTGATTTTGATTTACAAAGTGTTTACCATTACATTGAACTGACTATACTATAACTATCTTTGACCATGGTGACCGATTTCGTTTTCTATGTTATACATCATTGATAACATCCATGTTATTTCTATATTTTCGTGAATGAATGATAATGTTTTGGAATTGCTTGGATGTAAATAGTGCGTCATTTTATTTGCACTTCGTTCTTCGCACTGAATGTTAGGAATTATGACATTTTATATAGCGCCACCTCGTGACAAAATAACATTATTATCCTGTAGCGTTATTCGCGAGAGCTAAAACGAAGGCTGCGTGTTTGCGACATCATATTTCATTGTTAAGATACCCAATCACTTCCACTGTATATTATCTTTGTATCAAAAAGAGAACAGTAGGCAGTCAGTATTTTCTGTTTAAGACCGGGTCGCTTGCTGAGTCTTTTCAAAATATTAAACCAGCCTTTATATAATTACTTAAAGGTACCTGAGGATGATCCAGGATTTCAATATGGGGGCATGAGAGGAGGTTCTGATATATTTTTAACATGAAGCTGTTGTTTCTTTTGCTAATTTTATCGTGATAAAATGTGTCTGTTCTATTGTCGTTTAATCATGGTAATTATCATTTAATTTCGTCACCATTTCAACCCTGTTCACGACATGTCCGAAGAGGACAGTAATAATAATGAAAATATAATAATAATAATGATAATAATGATAATGATAATAATAATGATAACAATGATAATAGTGATAACAATAATAATAATAATAATAATAATAATGATATAACAATGCTAATAGATTCCTATTATATTTGAACTAGATCATAGAATATTTACAATTCAACGTCCTCATTTAATTCCGCATGAATATTAGTCAGGCAGCATATGTAATTTACTTCGACAAATTGGCTAAGTCTGATTTTTTCACTTTTATGTGATTGGTGACATCACAAGGAACAACTTTCAACTTGGTGACAAAATTCTAGTGGTCATCTTGACCATGTTAGTGGTCAAAATGGGGTCAATAGGGGTCAATTTTTTAAATTGCCCTGATTCTGTCGAGTGACACATCAAATTGTTTGTCTTGTTATATTGAACAAAAAAGTGTACACAACTATATACTCTTGACCTTCCGTTAAAAATTTATGACCGGAAATGTCAAAGGTCAACGAACTTTCTTTAAATCGCAAATTACACTGAAGGTGTGAAGAAAGTTTATTTTTCGTGTTTTTATGCATGTGTGTACATTTTTATTTTCGATTTTGATAAGTCCATCGTCAGAAGTCCTTATCCAGAAGATATAAAGGGTCAAGACAAGGTCAATGAAAGGTCAAAAGGTCAACAAACTTTCATTGGAAGCCGAAATACACGTCTACTAGCGGTTAGAAGTTTAGAAGTCTTATTTTTCGTGGCTTCTTTATTTTAAAAAGTCTAAATCTATACGAAGACATTATATATAAAGGGGTCAAATGTGCTTATTTAGGAATACAGATAAACAGAGATAGACGTCGAATACATTCAGTGTGGTATCATTGTATTGCAGGAATGCCTTGAAACGACTTGACAAACCCTAATGCCCTTAAAAGTCGTATCATCTTCATGATGTTATAAGTGCAACCTCTCATTGGCAATGCGACAAGGATGTGTGATGTCACATGTGGACAACTTTCCATTTGATGGACTATAAATCTCTTTCTGCTTTTTCTTGTGGTGATACAAACTCTTTATCCATGATGTATTCTTTAAAAATCTGTATTACATGCCCTCCTATAGAAAGAACACATGATCTGCTGATAGATGTGATAAAAGAGGCATTTTAAGTGAAATATATGCTAAAGTAATGGGGAGAGTTGTTCACAAGTGACGTCACACATCTTTGTCGCATTGCCAATTTGAGGATCTCCATAGCATTAGTGATCGCAATATTAAAATATAACTTTATCATTAATTGTCCGATTTTTCTCAAACTTTCGTTGATCTGTTTCTTTGATTTTTATGTTTTCATACAAGCTATCTTGTTCCAAAGGTTTCATTCTCCTTTAATACCAGTTCTCGCGATAGTGATGTGCATAGATGCTAGATGCAGATTTTGTTTTTGTTCTTTTGTCGTTTTTGTTTTTTTTCCTACTTGCTGAACTACTTGGATGTTACTAGAAAGAATAATCACATATGTCATTGAAGTAAACCACGGCCATACCGCAGCGGGAAGGGGGGGGGGGCTCAGCTGTCCCCAAAAATTGTGAAGATTTGCATTTTTACTGAAAAATAAATAAAACTGACCAAAAGTATGCACGAAATCCTTTAATTTCACTTTACAAAATGCAAAAGGGCCCCAATGGTAAGCTCAGAACAGCACATGCACCAGAAATGTGTAGTCCTTCTTGGCTCCAGAGATCGAGCATCTTATTCGCAAGATAATCCAAATGAAATGTTAAGCAACTTTAGAAGCTGGAAGCACTGATCAATCGATGTGTTTAGTCTGTTAACATAGTATTATACTTATACCCCAATACATTACAATAATTTCTGTTAATTAGAATATTCTGTACAAAGCAAATGAAGGAAATACTTCTTTACATATCAAAGACTAGTAAATTGAAAATGAATTGAACTTGAATTGAATTCCTAAATTAAAAAAAAACTCCCTGGTTGCACTTAATTATCACACCATGAAGATGATAGGATTTTATTAAGGGCATAAGGGTTTGTCAAGTCGTTTCAAGGTATTCCTGCAATACAATGATACCACACTGAATGTATTCAACGTCTATCTCTGTTTATCTATCTAATTGTTCCTAAATAAGCACACTTGACCCCTTTATATACAATGTCTTCTTAGATATAGACTTTTCAAAATAAAGAACCCACGAAAAATAAGACTACTAAACTTCTAACCGCTTTTAGACAGTTAGATTGGCTTTCAATGAAAGTTTGCCGACCTTTTGACCTTTCCCTGACCTTGTCTTGACCCTTTATATCTTCTGGATAGGGAATTTTGACGATGGACTTATCAAAATCGAAAATAAAGAAGTACACACATGCATAAAAACACGGAAAAATGAGCTTCCTTAACACCTACAGTGTAATTCCCCATATAGCGAAAGTTCGTTGACCTTTGACATTTTTAACTTTTTAACGGAAGGTCAAGAGTATATGCCTGTGTACAGTTTTTTGTTCAGTATAAGAAGACAAACAATTTGATGTGTCACTCGACATAATCAGGGCAATTTTTAAAAAATGACCCCTATTGACCCCTAACATGGTCAAGATGACCATTAGAAATTTGTCACCAAGTTGAAAGTTGTTCCTTGTGATGTCACCAATCACATTAAAGTGAAAAATCAGACTTAGCCAATTTGTCGAAGTAGCCGGTAAATCATGACATATGCTGCCTGACTATAAATATTGTACTATATCATATTTTCAAAACTTTAAACCAATCCCGGACCTTTACACGCAATCCAAAAGCTAAATTGTATTTAGCGTTTGCGTTATATGAAATAGTGAATATTTATGCGTATTCATGAATTTAATAATGGATGACTCATCGTAAAAACAATACTGAAACAAAGACAGTTTTGTCATCATATATGTTTAAAATGCCATTGTCTTTCAAGTATACTATCTCGTATAACGATGTACAGTATTTGTAATATTGACATTTATAGTCGTTTGTAAATTATAGATGGTGAAAATATACACTTCATTCTGTGTACATTCCTGTAAAGTATGTGTATTTTAATTCATATTATTTTGCTTGTTGATAACGCATATTCTTGAAATACCCACTACTAAATATAGTTTGCCTTGTTGCCCAATTTTCCGTCAACATGGTTGTAATCACATAAAAAATGTTGTCTTGAAAAGAGAACTATGTTTAATACGATTAGTAGATTTTCCACGAATAAAATGAATTTAAAGGTTTGAATGGACATTTTGTGCTTATTTGTGTAAATTTTATTTTGCATATTTTTCCTTTGTCGCTTAGTTTGTGAATATACATCCAGTTGCAATTGAGCGAAACGGCAAGGCCTTTTGTTCTTTGTTTATTTGTCTTATTTAGATAAAGGCAAGGCAATAAAGCACGTGATACAAAGTGAGTAGTTAAACATACAGTAATGAATCGGCGGAAAGCCCCCATTCGTCCATTCTGATATAACATTACTAATCTTCCGTGGTGTTCTTCAGGACGGTATACAAACAAAACATAGGTAATATTGTCAACGAAATTCGTGGATAACAACAGATAGCACATACATATAGTTCACACGTAGTCACACAGACCAACATGATTATTTCGAACATTAAATAAATATTTTGGAAATGGAAGGTGGTAGTGGTGCACATGCATTGTGGCGATGAAGATGACGAGAAAGATGGTGGAAGTGGGGGTGGGTTTGCTTGTGGGGTGATCATGATAATGATGATGATGATGATGACGACGACGACGGTGATGATGCTGACGATGACGACGATGATGATGATGATGATGGCGATAATACATAAGTTAAGAAATAAAAAAATAGAAAGAAAAGAAGAAGACAATATTGACTTCAAATCGGTAAAGAGAAGGGGGGCAACTCGGATATCATGGATGAGGAAAGGGTAGGGGTGTGCAGCTCCAGATTCTGAAACCATACTCCTTACATGCCTTAAGAATCGACGTTGAAAAAAAGGTAAAATTAATTGTTTTCGAACTGCTGGCAAGCATGGCCCTCCTGAAGCAGCCAAAATGTTTTTTTTTCTGGTGGTGGTGCTGCGTATGTTATACACCATAGGCAGCACCGCCTGGTAATCAGGTCGGTATGCTATTTTACCAAAACAACTTCATACGTCATGTACGTAGGATAAAACTTTTGATTTTGTTTCTCTCGCTTTCCCCTTCCTCTTTCACAACAGAACTCCGGTGTTGATTTACCACAAGCCCGGAATCTATTATGTCCACACCAGAGAAGTATTAAAACAACACCAGTTTGGAATCAACACCTATCTGGTGTTAGACCAAAATAATCCAAACTGTTGTTGCTTAACACTTCTCTGGTGTGGACATTATATAGATACCGGGCTGGTCTTAAATCAACACCGGTGTTTCTGCAGTGTTCTCATTTTTCATCCATTTCCCTGCCCTACTAAAATCATGGGGGGGGGGTCATCCCTGTGCCCTGTATCACTGCCCCTGGAACTGAATAATGGTTACGTGTACTTAATTCTTAGGAAACGGACCTCATTCTCGGTCAAAACTTATTTCGAGAAATGTTATGATCTATTAACTACACTGTACAATGGGAATCAATAATACCAAGACACAAATTAAATTTGACAGACTAAGAGTTCATGGTGAACATTTTATCTTTATTCATGCTCTTTTCTCAAAAATACAAAATGAACGTTGCTGTCAAACATAATAGATCCGATTTAATATTCGGTAACATTCAATGAAGATGAAAAAGAAAATGAGTAGAATCCTTTATACGGAGTCCCTAAGCGATGTGCGGTTATTTTTAACATTGTCTTCAATGTTTTTAAAGTGTAAAAGGATGAACGATGATTTCACCTATGTATTTGCCAAGAGACCTACATGTAGACATCACGAAACGTGTCTGCAGGCACAGACTCCCCTTTCTCGCAAATTCGCATAGTGCATAATGCAGAGTCTGAAGTAGTGAGACTAGATTCACAATAATACTGTGACTGGCTCAGACAGAGCGTTTGGAGTATAGTCTTCACTGTAGACATGATTTTGGTTAAAATGTAAATTTATTCTATGCTTGCAGACTACGTAAAACTAGTGTGGAACAGACGGAAAGCAGGAAAGTTTACAGTCCACTATAGTTGTGTTTTTTTTCATTTACTTTATGATGAAAACCGTTTATTAAAGGGATGATCCGGGCTGAAAATATTTAATCTAAAAAAATAGAATAAAATTCACAGAGCAAAATGCTAGAAATTTCATCAAAATCGGATAACTAATAACGAAGTTATTGAATTTTAAAGTTTATCAAAATTTTGTGAAAACGGTTATATGGACATCATCATGAATATTCATTAGGTGGGCTGGTGATGTCACATCCCCACTTTCCTTTTTCTTATGTTATTACATGAAATCGTAAATGTTTCATTTTTTCATGCATGTGTAAATGATGTGTCTCCATTATGATGAAATAAGTTGCGGCAATAAATAACTAATGCACTCAATCAGTTTGCCAATCCAATTGTTTAAGTTCTTGGTATAAATTTTTGAATAAACCTAATTTCATATAATAAAATAGAAAAGAACAAGTGGAGATATAACATCATCAGCCCACTTAATGAATATTAATAAAGACAAACCTACAACTGTTTCACCGGAATAATGCAAGTCTTACAAATTCAATAACTTTATTTTTTATCCGATTTTGATCAAATTTTCAGCATTTCGCTTTGTTAATTTTACTATATTAATTGAGTCATAAATATTTCCAGCCTGGACCATCCCTTAATTGAAATACAGGTACGTACATGTAGTTACAAAGCTTATATCATAAAACTACTAGTGGCCTGGGGAAGTTTAAACCGTCGAGAAATTATTACTGACATTATAGGTAAACACCCTGTATATATGAGTCAACTTGCTATGTAAATATAGATGCTGATTAGCTTGTAAAATATCAATGCTGCATGATCCGCAATTGTGAATAAATCCAAGTTACCCCTTGCTGGGATGTAGATGTATGAGGACAAAGATCGAAACCATTCAAATAAATTTGACCTCGTTATTTTCTTCTTTGTTTGTTCCAAATGTAGTTATATAATGCATTCTTTCTTCGCCTGTCGAATGTAAACAAGCAAGGACTTTAGTATGTACATATTTAATCTTGTTTCTTTCAATTTATGCGTGTGTGACATTAAGTTTTTATTAACTGAAAGATAACTGACAAGACACAAAGGCAACATTCCAATTTCACCAGAAAAAAATAACAAAAAATGTTAAAGCTTATTTTGAGAAATGAATGAGAATCAGAGAAACATAAAACTTAATTATGACCGATTTCTTTGCTCCTAAACCATTTCATTATCAGAGTTATCGTTTAAATTTTCAATTATGTGTCATATTTATGCCTGCACACACTTAGAGTTTGCCATTTTCGCACACAAACAAATAATTATAATGAATTGAGTTGTGCATTTTCGGCACAAAATCATACCTTATACAGTATACGCATCTGTTAAAAAAATATCATCATATGATAAGATACAGTAATCATACGTGCACGATTATTCTTATCTAACTAAATATATCAATGCATGCAGGTGCTACGGTAAATAAATAAATTGATAATGATACTCTTTCAATATGTGGTGGGACCTATAATACCAAGCACGCCAACTGGAAAAGATGCCAAAGCGATGTTAACATAGTTTTATTAACACCCTTTGTTGCATGTAGAGTTGTCTGTCATATTTGTTGCTCAAGATTTCTACCTTCTACTGTTTTTATGTTAATTAAAGATTCAAATAAGATGCAAAACCGACTACAATTTCTGAGCTAAATTCAATGGTATTCTGAACGAAGTAAACATTTTTGTTTCGATATAGCAAGTTGACACACCATGTAGAGTCATGCATTATAATATGTGTTTTCTATCTTAAGCCGCCTCAGTCATCTTCATGACTAAGATGAATGGCATCAAAATAATTGAAACTATTCAGTACTGACATGCCCCCTCAAAGTTCCCTTGCAAGTTCTCAGGTGGATAAATAAAAGTACGACAATAAAATATTGAGGTTACATCAATAATGTAACAACACTAAGAAACGATCTGTCAAAAATGGTTCGGAAAATCATCATTTATTTTTTCAAAGATATAGACTTTACATGTACGATCTATATTATAAATATTGGCAACTAAATAAATATCAGATCGTTGCAAGGGTAAACTTTTAAATATGCAATATGCTTCAGTGTCGTATTCATGAGAGATATTCTCGCATGCATATCGTATTTTCAATAACTACTATATTTCAGGATACATGCACAATCATATTTTGGAGTGAGAAAATAGAAATGAGTTCTCGATTTATATACAGGAAAAGATCGAGCTTGTATGAGTTTAGCCAGTTGTCAACCATGATTGATCAAGTATACCAAATTAATTAAAGCAACTTTTGTTCATGAACAGTAGACAACTGCTTTTCGAGATTTATCTTTATACTCTCAACTTCTTTGGCTTGGAGTAAAATTAATTTTATTACGTGGGCGGCTACCCATGGTATTCGAATTACATAAGATTTACTTTGAATTTACATATTCGAAGTAACAGTTTTATGTGACCATGACTATTATGTTCATCCCCTCCGAACGTCTTCAATCCACAGTCGTTCACGAGAGCCATTGATTTCACAATAATTACGATTAATTGTTTAGAATACAGGACAAAATATTTATAGGCGGAGGAAAACGGGATAAATCTCTGTAATAGCATTCTTGGGAGTATGGATATTGTTTCGTTAAATAGGCATATCATCTAGGATAACATTTATGAAAATAATTTCCACCTCTTAAATCCTAAAATTAATGCACTGTTTCTCACCCATGTACGGTTTAGATAAAGAAAAGGTCATTTTCGTGTTTTTTTACACGGTATAGCTCCTGCCACACATAACTACATTTCATTCCCGTTTTAAAGAGAAAAAGGGGTCCAACATTCCAAATTTACATTTTTAACAAACAAACTTAATTTGCGAGAACAACATTTATGACTCGTACTGATTTGTTCTTTGGTATAATTTTTGGCGAATATATAAGATAAGAAGAATTCAAACTTGAGTCTGTAACAATCCCATGCATGGTGCACTATTTAGCATGCGTTTGAGATCTGGCAAACCCTAAATCATTTCAGAATTTTATTTAAAAAAAAGAAAATAATGCACGAATCATTGTGACCAAACAAAAACAGAAAATATATGTAAAATTTCTAAACAAATACACTTTTTAAAGTCTTGTTTTGGCCCTATAGGCCACACTTCAGCTTGCAGCAAGAAGACATACAGTATGTCAAAAAATAATATAGAAAAGTAATAAGTGCATAGATACTGATTACATGGGAATACTTTGACCAAAAAAAAAAAATGACACAATATCTTTGATTACAGGCTATGCCAAATTAATGTACATATAATAAATTACAGAAAAGGGCTATATTTTCAGCATGGTGCCAGCACAATGGAAGAAAATAAAGGCGAAACATGGAGACGATAATAATCGGAACATTATATGTTAGACGAGATGGATAAGTAATGAGTTGGATGCAAGAAGGATGTCTACGACAATCCATGAGTAAAACTTAAATGCTTCAAAGGAACCAGAGGACGTATTGGCATCCTCCCTGATATAGTCATAAACGTTCTTTGTCCAGAACGGTAGCCAAAAGAGGAGCAGGATGCAGGCTGTGGTGAGAACCCATTTGAAGACCACACAGTCCTTGTTGATCGGTGGGTAGTTGAAATTCTCCCCAGTCCACTCGCGGTATCGTCTCATCTTCCGATAATGCTTGGCTGCTTGAGACAGGACGAAGAGAATGACAGTCAGAACAGGAACTGCAAGGACGAGGCAACATGCAAGAAGGTTGAGGACGTCTGGTAAGTGCTCGAAGACGAAGAGGTTGACGAGAACGCACAAGCTGTGGCTTGTGGCCTGGAACCAGAGCACGACCACGGTGGTCCTGACGTGAGGTGACGGGACACTCTGGGTAAGCTGGAAGGATGGCTTGCTCAGAATCAGACAGAACCTCACCACAGACACCAACAGATGGACACCAAAGCAGGCCAAGACCAAGACCTGGTACTGCTCGATGATGTGGACAATCCAACAGGAATAGCTGGTCTGGACGGTGACGTATCCTTGAAGGAACATCATGAACATTGTGAGGAGCAGATTCACGGAGGCAAAGCACACAGTTGGGAGATGCACAGGTTTCGAGTTGGGATGCTGGTTTTTACAAGCATGCACAATGAGCAAGACGTTGCCACACATGATTGAGAAGATCACAATTGCTAGAGGGATCGTCACCACCATGTTGATAGGGGGATATTGTGCACAGAAATCCTCGACATTGATGTTGACGAGGTTTGTAGAAGTTACAAGTCTCGTCAGGTTCGTCTGGTGAACGATATCCACAACCCCGCCCAGTGTGGTCATGTTGGATGTTTGATCTTCCATAGTACAATATTCACTCTTCGCAGATATTAAGGAACAACTGCGCCGAGGCGAAATCAGTTAATAAATGAAACGAGACCCAAGCATGCCAGTCAGAAATAGCTATTAACCTTTCTTTCAATGGTAGTTCACTGGGCAGTATCGAAATAATTAACTCCGTTCCTGAGAGCAGTCTTGTATAATGTAACGCGTGTTGAGGTCCTTGCATCAGTAAAGCTCCTTCAAATTCGTCGGAGACGGACTAAAAATCTCTTCGTACGGTTGTGATCAAGTAAACTTAGATCAGTGCCTCGCGTGCCGATGATCCAACAACATAGTAATGTATACAATCCAGTTATATTTTGATATTTGTTTACCCCTTACGTTTCGATGTAATGAGGTTGACTCAGGTCAGCACGACGCTATCAGCTGATCGCTCTCAGCTGGCAGCTAAATGCCCTGGATATTGCGTACGTCTCCCTTCACTACACGGCGTCTATGGGCAGCGCGCTCGGGGACACACCTCCAAACTGCAACCGTTCCGCCCGTACTTTCAAATCAGAAAACTAGCAGACGCTATATGTCGAAATTTTTGACAAATCTTCGTTCAAATCACCTCCAGTAGCTCTTAATCACCACCAGTAGCTTGTGATTACAAATTAACTGCATGCATATCACAATAAAACTGTTAAAGCAGACCGCGAAGTACGTGTGCTACTGCTGCGAGCGATACGCCGTATTCGATTATGCCTGGAAATTCCCCGTTGAGGTCAATGGAAAACTACTAGTACGTGATCAGCTGTTGAGATACCCACACAATACTGTTTATGAATATAGCGCTCAGGCACTATTGCGCATGAGCGAACATGATACCAAGGCGAAGACGGTTGTAGTCTTGTCTATAAAGGCTCTAATACATCGTATGCTTGGATTTGTTCTATTTGTTTCTGGGAATATCCAAAACAGTGAAGGGATCACCTAGGGAGAGAGCGAGAGAGCTTGTAATTTCGCTTCAGTCACTCGCATGCACAGTGCTCTGATGGCGGTTGTCATACTTCCGCGCTCATTGGGCAGATCAGACACTTGTCTATAATTTTAGACTACGATTTTTATTTTCAACAACAGTCGCATACAAACAAGGAAGGCTATTTCTGTTTTCTTTTGAAACGCGATCGAGTTAGAAATTGGAATTGTATCATAACACAACGTATAATGACTCGATATGATGTCACTACATTACTTAGGCGGATCAAAAAAAAGAAAAAAAAGGGGGGGGGGAGAAAATAAAGAAAAAAGGGGGGAATAAAGAAAAAGAAAAAAGAGGAAAGAAAGAAAAAAATAAGAAATGAAGGGGATAGAAAAGAGGAAGAAATAAGAGGAGGAAGACGAGTGAATAAAATAAGGTCAGAGGAAGACTTGGAAAATAACACAAATAAACCTTTCATGTCAACATTTTCGCTCGCTCGCATTGCCTGTTCGATGAGATACATATCTAGCTCAAAAGGCTGATATAAATATCAAGTTTTGAAGTCAATATACCAAACATATTTCAGCTCGGACATCGAGCTTTCATTATTTTGTTTCATTTACATTTTTTTTTGTTAATTGCTCTCTAAAATATCCGTTTTATGGTCGCATTATTTGATATGCCAAGTAAATATTGACTTTGTGTATTCGATATAGTTCTCAAAATAGCCCTTTTCAGGTGTCTGATTGTCAAAACGTAGGCCTATGAGCTAGCACTGTGCACTCACATTTTGATTTGTGAGCCTAAGTATACCTGTATTGTATAACAAACTATTTAAAATTCACCTTTTCATGACAGTTTATCAAAAATTTCGGCTCGCGATTTGCGCTCGCATTAATTGTTAAAATATTATAACCCATGCATCCTATTCATAATTACAAAAGTGCTTAAAATGGCCGATCGGGGAAAATATGGGTGAACATTTTTTCGCCCCCCCCCCCCACCCCCTATTGACGGAAGTTGGATCCGTCCCTGTATTAAACATTCGAATAAACTGAGTGAGTAAATGCAAACAAGGCTTACTTCAACTCTTCCTTGCTAACAAACTAGCGTTTCTTTATGATAAATGAAACAAATGTTTTACCTAATTCATGCAATCACGGAAGATATCAGTAGGTTTACAAAAATCGAAGTGATTTAAATGTTTTCGTTACGTCTTCGTAAAAAAAAATTGTCCCTTGTGTATTTTTTCTTGAGAGAAAAATTGTTTGTGAAATATAGGCCAACAACATCAACAGCACACGTAAACACAGTGATTTGCATGTGGGTTTACAGTCATACACCCTCTGATAAAGCTATATCATGCTGATTAAAATGCTTTCGACCCTATTGTATTCGGATTCGATTGAAACTTGATAGGTTAATTAATATACTTGATGTGACATGATATTTCACAGTGAACACTGTCAAGGCAACAGGCCTCGGTGTTGAAGGATGCGTGCAACGGTGAACTTCGGCCTATATAACAGATAACTGTAGACAGGTAGAGCTAAAGGAATATCATGTCAATGTGCTATAGGCCTACAGTACATTTCATTCTCAATGTCACCATCTCATCTCAGGCTGCATAATACGTTCTATTTTGAAGAAAAAAAAATTGTGTTTACGAACTGCATTCAGGGTTTATGTTGCAGCTCCCCCCCCCCTTCTCTCCCCCTCCCCTCTCTCTTTGTCACACTCCCTCCCTCGCTATCCCTTTCCTATCCCCATTTTCAGTTTTCTCATTCTACATTATGTTATTCCCCGTTTCCCCTCCGTGTTCCCCTCTTTCTTCCTACTATCTACCCTTCGAAATATATTTTGCCAAAATATTTTATTTTGTGTAATACAAATTCACCAGAATGGTTCTGTATACAGTAGTTATAACATTATTTAGTATTTTGTAATGTAAAATTGGCTACCCCTACTGGGCTTGCACACAGGCGAGCAAGGGTGTCGATCAGTGTCCATGTTATGAGGGGGAGGGGAGGTGACTGACACAAATATTGTGTTTGTGTGGAATTCGTTTTTTTTAGTTTAGGGATGGCATCAGTGACGTAACGAGTCGAAATTTTAAAGGGAGGTAGACATGGCATAAGGGCTTTGATTAAGAAAATGCGTGCGAACAAATTAAGCGAGCCAGAAAAATAGACCCTTCTATAACTAGACTCTATTTTTGTGTTAGAATTTGACATATTTGAAAAAAAAATCATATTATTTTTTGGTCTTGAAATTATTCCGGGGGGGGGGGGGTTCCGTGGCCTTCAAGCCCCGCATCTGTACGCCTTTGAATGGGGGGGGGGGGTCCTTAAGACTGAAGATATATGTTACTTAATAGCTTCATTTCTCCTACAATTCTAGTAACTTCAATGACTTGATCAATAATGCGAGCGCGAAGCGCGAGTTATTTTTTTTGAAAAAAACTCTGAAAATAGAGTAATTTTGAGGACTGTCTTCGGTTTTCATGGTTGATTCACTTTTGAACACTCTTTGACTTCCCATTTCTTTTATATGTTTTCCAGCTATTTAACGTCATGTACCACTAAAGAAAACTAACAAAAAATAAGTAACTTTCAAAAGGGTTGTAAAATAAACGGGGCACACCCCATGCGCTTGGTTGCGGGAGGGAGTAAATCTTAGAAAAGAAGGTTAATCATGTATTGAAAGCAAAAACACGAACGTGTTATTTCATTCTATAATTTCTGATTTTCTTTTACAATTTCTGAAAGAAGTGGTGGCAATCTATAAAAATAAGTACAAGAAAATTAAAGGGGTACTCCGGGTTAAAAATATCTATATCTTAATAAATAGAGCATGTAGAGCAAAACATACAAAGCAAAATGCTAAAAATTTCATCAAAATCTGATAACAAATAGCGAAGTAAATGAATTTTAGCGTTATTTTGTGAAAATATGTATATGCACTTCATCATGAATATTCATTAGGTGGGCTGATGATGTCACACCCCCACTTTCCTTTTTCTTATGTGATTAGATGAAATAATAATTGTTTCATTTTTTCATACATGTGTGCATAATTTGTCTCCTACAATGAAATAAGTTGCAGCAATGAATATCTAATGCACTAAATCAGTTGTCAATCCAATTTTATTAGTTCTTGGTTGAAAAAAATTGAATAAACCTAATTTCATAATAAAAAGAACAAGTGGGTATATGACATCAATCAGGTAGCTCATTGAATATTCATGAAGACATGCCTGGAACTGTTTCACCGGAATAATGCAAATCTTTAAAATGCCATAACTTTGATATTCGTTGTCCGATTTTGATCAAAAATTTTCAGCGTTTTGTCTGTCTGATTTATCTTTATCCCTTTATGAGAAAGAGAGAGAGAGAAATAAATAAGAATGGTCAATGGTCAGTCACATATATGTATATGATAAGCAATATACTACTATCATCATGATAATCTTGTACTCCTTCCTAATCATCAGGATCATACTTGTCAAGTTGTCATATGATTAATATCATGATGTTCGACCGTAAATTATATGGGGATGATAACAGGGGCAACACCCAACCTGAAATATGGGGGGGGGGGGTATTCCCCATCCCCCGGATCGACACCGATGCAGGCTAGTGGAATTTGCTACACCAAGTTTCGTTAACAATGGCTTTTGTCCAAAATGCATTCATGGATGTATTCAAGCATCCCTGGAATTACTTCGCTTGGTTGATCAATGTACTTGAACAGTCAAGAGTCAATTGGGGGTGTACCCCGTAATTATAGGAAGCTTTATACTTTTCAAGCCTGCAGTTGAGGGCATGTTTTGGCGGGAGAACTGAAGCAATTGAAATGTTGAGGTAGCTGGACAGGTTGACTCGTCAGTGTCTTGTTGAAATAAATTGCAAGTGAGTTAATTATGGTTATTTTGTGATATTATTGGTATATTAATTTGGTATGATCTTGTGATTTACTCTTGATCAATAATTATTGAAGCCGAGGAAATTCCATTCTAATTTTAATAGGTAAATTGACATGTTTTATGTCTCCGAATCTCTCATTTTACAACTACAAACTATCCACAATGCATGATCTAATATTGATTGGTTTTACATTAGTAATTGTTATTGTTTTTACATTAATATACAGTTGTCAGTTCTAGTCCGTGATGTTGATTGTAGTTTATTGTTTTCCCCACCATTTAACATAAATTACGTATGGGATGATTTAAGAGGATTTTTCATGCATGTCGACGACATCAACCTGTAATCATTGAGAAGTGTGGCCGATGAGAATTTTTTCAAATCAAATAATACAATATTATGTAATGTATTCATGAAAAATTGTTTTGCATTTTATATCCAAATTGTAGATTTGTCATGGGTTATATATGTATATACATTTGTTCAACCCTCTTGTGTGACAATAATACAAGACCGTCAAATATTTCGAGGTTTGTAATCACAATCAATTGTATTTGTATAACGTATTTATTGAAACAATTGGAAATGGTAATGATAAGCGCAATTTGAGTAAATATAGTAACTGTAAAATGCGGGATAACGGTACGTCATATTTAGACCGCTTTAAAAAAAGTTAAACCATACAAATAAAATGTATTCGATACTCAAGATCCCCCAGTAAGGATTCAAAAAAAAAAATTGCAGTTACTGGGGGAAACGCCCACTCGAGCGACAACCTTTTCCTAATTTTGTAATATAATTAAGATATCACTATCACTAATCGTTTTGACTGATATCCCGGGTTGGGCGACGACCTGTATAGGAGCGGTATTACGACAGAGTCAGTCATGCCAACGAAACCGACTACAAATCAATCGATGTTATGTCATTGCAGATGGCGATAGCTTTGATTGGTCCGGAGCCAGTTTCATCGGTCTGACTGACACCACTCCAGGACTCGTTCACAGCAAAATCTGTAAACAGAAAGGACAACACTCTGGGATTGGCGGAAGAGTGCTTATGGAGTGATTGCGATTAGATATTTAAAAAAAATGTTTAAAACAGGCACGATGTCGCGTGCCCCCCGGATGGGGGGGGGGGGGGGCTCGGATCTGGAAAGGGTAGATGTGTCAGCCCCGAAAATAAGAAACCACCCCTTTGTTATGAAATTAGGGCCAAAGGGGCGCTTAGGGATTGGAATTTAACATGAAATGGGGATCTCCGATAACGGAATATTTTGGGGCAGGCCGGGTGGGGGGGGGGGGGGCGGAGAAGAATAATTAGCATGTATACCAACAAGTCGAGTACGAGCCACTAGAGCTAACAGCAACCGAGAGAGACTATCTTAGGATGTTGGCGGGTGAAACATTGCTTTTAGAGCAATTTATACAGCTTGAATGGATGCTTGGAAGCATTTATATAGATTAATGTAAATTACTCTTCAATATTTTTCCCCGTTTTCAAAATCTCGGTCGATATTTCTATCTACTCACGTGTCACAATCTACTCACACGCATCACAACCTACTCAACTGTCACGATTTACTCATATGTCACAATATAATCACATGTCACTATCTACTCACGTGTCACAATCTAATCACACGTCATAACCTACTTATGAACCTACTCACACGCATCACAACCTACTGTCACAATCAGGCTACTCACCTGTCGCAATTTACTCACATGTCACACTCTTACTTACACGTTACAATCTCATCTCATGTCACAATCTCTGGTGGATTTCTCAATCTACGCACATATCACAACATTCTTACATGTCACAAACTACTCACATGCTACAGTCTATTCACATGTCACAATCAACTTACATGTCACAATCAACTCACATGTCACAGTCTATCCTCAAATGTCGCAATTTACTGTAATGTCACAATTTACTCACATGTCACAATCTACTCACACGTCGCAATCTACTCACATGTCACAATCTACTCACATGTCCCAATCTACTCACAATCTACTCACATGTCACAATCTACTCACACGTCACAATTCACTCACAAGTAACAATCTATTCTCTCATGTCATGATCTACTCACCAAATTATCAATTTGAAATTTACATTTTAAAAGAATTTTTAATTGATTTGAAATTGATGTTTTATAGTGATCATTAAGAAGAAAAAAAAACCAGAGGTAGGTTATCTTTTTACTCGTCTGGTAGCTTTAAACTTCCATCATCTATCTTCGCGCAGGCGCGGGATGCTCTTCTTCTTTCAACCAAAACATTTTTATTTCCAAGGTCACATTAGACGTCCCTTTCATAAAAATAGACATAGAACAAATGGGTCGTCATATTGTCAAGTAACTTGTCACAACAAATATTCAGAAATAAGTTTCAGAAACTTATGCTGTGATAATTATTCCATACGATGTATAAAGTCCAAGGACAGTCATCGAAGATCGAAACAAGCGTAGGCCTACAAAGATTTCAAGGATTTTTCGTTCGTTTGTTTCCAAATGAGAGGGATTTTTAGTGTAACCAAAACAAGACAAGAGATTGTTGAGATACAAGAACATGTTAAATGGTGAAAGTGAAATTGATTATTATTAACATCACTATTATAATTATTTTTCTGGTCAATGTAAATCAATGGTTAAATCGAATCACACCTCCCCTAGCGTCCTTACTTTAGGCAAGGCATCAATCCACACTTTGCCACTCTCCACCGAGGTGTTAACTGAGTACCCGGCAGGATGAGAAAGCCTATGTAGTGTACCTAGCATTAGTCTTGGAACTCTTGTTAGAATGCTCCCCAGGGAGTGGATAAAAGGGATACATTTTGTGCGGGTCATGCCATGAATTGATGACCGGGGTATAATAATGATTACAGAGTAAAGGCCTATATTAAAGGACAAGTCCACCTGTCAAGTTGATTCTTATTGCCAAATCTGTAAAACTTTGAATTATTGTACAATTCAAAAAAAAAATATATATATATATTGAGGGACATTATCGAATCTCATTTGCATGTCACTGAGTTGTGCATAAATGTTTTGTGAAAAAAAATAATCGAAACTTTAAATTGTCGTAACTTTCTTATTGTACATCCGACTTTGATGGAATCTTCAGCGTTATGCTTGTTTGATTCTTCTCTATTGATTAAAATCAACTTTTTTTTCTGGGGTGGACTAGACATTTAAGTGTTAAGCGCCATTGGTGTTTTGTTGTTGAATGTTCATCTTAGCATGCTTAGTGAATGTCTTTGCTATCTATCAGGAAGTATCTGTTGTGAGTGTGATTGTCCGAGGGTGACCGACCATTCACCACAGATTCCTAAGTGTATGTTTAGTCTCTGGGCACGTGTGCATGTATGTATGTGAGTGAAGGGGGGGGGGGGCTGAGGATTGTGATCCTAAGAGATAAGTAAACTTGGGGGAGGACCCGTTTGTCCATGGGGGTAGTTAGTGCGCACGTGTGTGTGTGTGTATTGGGTGGGGGGGGGGTCATATTCATTAAGTATGGTTAGTACTAGGGGAATTGTCTTTGAGGATAGTTGCCCTAGGGATAGTACGCGCATTTGAGTGCCTGAGTGTATAATAAATATTAGGAAAGATACATTATCTTGTTTCGCAACGATACAAAACCATTATGATGAGATTCTACTTTCCTAAAGTGTATAAAATTAAACACTCTTATATAAGTTATCTTGACTTATAGGCCTATATGAGTCGGGCGAACTGGTGCTGGGGGGGGGGCGTCTATGGGGGTTCGTTTGGCACACACCCAAAGTTGTATGTAATCTAATTACCCAACACACCCCATCGGCTGGTCCAACCCATGAATATCAAATATCATGAGAAATGAAGCACGGCTAGACACATAAATACATGTAGGCCGATGATTTGTTTAACGACACTTTTAATATCAATATAATACATAGTAGACTTGTTAAGAGGTTGAACGCTGCATTTTTTAGTACAAATGTCCCACTTGGCACAAATGTTCCTTGAGTCAAAAGAAAAGGATTCATCCAAAGAGACACGCTGTATCTATGCAAATAAGCAAGTAATTTGCATAAATTTGCATATTATGTCGATATAGTAAAAACAAGTATTTCAGAATATATATTTAACCAGAACTGCCCTAAAATTGGAAATAAAGACTTAGGGTAAGAAAGGGAAGAAAATTGTCATAAAATAATTGGGATATCCTTGTTTATTATTACCTAATTTACATAAATTATGCAAATTATAATTTAAAACAGAGTATTTTTTCATGAATCCTGAACTGCTTTTAAAAATCAGCAACTAATACACAATGTCAACATTCTACATGAAAGAGAATATATTAGCGAAAACATCGATATGCTTCATGACAGTATTAGTGTCTTAATTTGCTTAGAAAGAGGGCAAATATGTCAAAATGTATGACGTGATATTGCGCTAAAACGAGACCAAAACAATCTTTATGTCACAGTCACACTCACGAATCGGACAATAAAGCGATCAATGGTATGTCATTCGAGATAACACAATCCCAACACAATAGCTTCCATCGGCTTCTCGTATCGCTTTATTTGGTGTGTCTGACACACCGTAATCTATGATACATACGGACAAAATGCATTTCGGTATCGGTAAAACACTATTAATTTTGTTTTATTTGTTTCTAATTTGTTTCTCTTGGAAAATTTACAGGAGACATTGCTTTGCAGGTTACTGCTTTAATGAAACTCTGGCACATGAATCATGACGAATGTATCCTACCTCAATCCATATTTTAACTTTATTAAAATATATATCTTTTTGGAGACCCCGAGGTGGCAAAACTGCATCCCCCTACATTCCCACCACAAAACCAGTTTGACTTGTATAATCGACTTGGAAAAGACAGATGTATGAGACATCAGTCAACGTGTTTCCTGAAGAAAGTTTTTTTTTTGTTTATTTAAGCCTACGCCCACGGGAGCCCTCCGAATTTACCCCATCCCCTCTCCGTATTTCGACTTTAAATAAAAAAAATATCGTGTTTTAAAACCATCGGCAAGGCAAATTGCGTTTTTTGGTATAATAAAGCAACTTTTATATATATATTTTTATATTCTTTGCATTATCCTCTTTAAAAAAAAACATAGAAGGCATTGTTTTATATCTCATAAAATAAGTTCGTGTACATGACGGTGGCCTGTCGAAGTTGCCCAACCGTTTATTTTGTTTTGACAATATATATTTAGAATATCGTCTAAATGAAGCCCTCATCTGGAAAAGGGCACTTATTAAAGGCAGCATCTACATTATATAGAGGAGGCCACGGCACTGGGAAGAGGGGGCTGAAGCTTGTTAAATTTCTTGGGACAAAAATTTTACATTGAACATTTCTTGCTTTTCAAATTTACATCAAGAAATTTAACAAGCAAATAAACAAAATGGATTGCACTACAAAATGAAGGGTTTTTTGGGGTAACGTTTCTTTTTTTTCGTTTTGTCACATCTGCCGGAATTCCAGGGGGTGCTGTCTATGGAGAATAACACACGCAGCACAGCCCCCCCCCCCCTTCAGAAAAATCTTGCGGGTGCTTCAGCCCCCGCTTCCAAGTACCAGGGCCTCCTCTATATAATGTAGATGCTGCCTTTAATAAGTGCCCTTTTCCAGATGAGGGCTTCATTTAGACGAAATTCTAAATATATATTGTCAAAACAAAATAAAGGGTTGGGCAACTTCGACAGGCCACCGTCATGTACACGAACTTATTTTATGCGATATAAAACAATGCCTTCTATGTTTGTTTTTTTCAAGAGGAGAAAGTAAAGAGGCTTTACTGTGTGTAGTAGAAATGTATCTTTCTTCCGAATGGACTCTAAAAATATTTAAATTTAACATAGAGTGGAATCAATAAAGGGATATTTTAGAGCTTACGTGTGGCTTTTCTTCAATGTACCACAGCTCTTCTACATGTCAATTGTAGAGTATTTTCACCTCAATCTATTCCAAGATATGAGTTCTAAAGACAATAAACTATTTTTGAATACATAAAACCAAAAGGGGAAAGGGTATCCTAGGCATGCTCCTGTTGGGTTATAGCCTTTACTGTGTTAGAACATTATTACAAACTGCAAAACAACAACAACAATAATAATAATAACAATAATAATAATAATAATATTAATGATAATAATAATATTAATATAGATAAATATGAAATATAGATATAAAAGTTGCTTTATTATACCAAAAACGCAATTTGCCTTGCCGGTGGCTTTAAAACACGATATATTTTTTTTATTTAGTGTCGAAATACAGAGAGGGGATGGGGTAAATTCGGAGGGCTCCCATGGACGTAGGCTTAAATAAAAAAAAAACTATCTTCTGGAAACATGTTAACTGATGTCTCATACATCTGTCTTTTCCAAGTCGATAATACAAGTCAAACTGGTTTTGTAAAGTAGCGGGAATGCCGCGGGGAATGCAGTTTTGCCACTTTGGGGTCTCCAAAAGATATATATTTTAACAAAGTTAAAATATGGATTGAGGTGGGGTACATTCGTCATGATTCATGTGCCAGAGCTTCATTAATTAAAAGCAGTAACCTGCAAAGCAATGTCTCCTGTAAATTTTCCAAGAGAAACAAATTAGAAACAAATAAAACAAAATTAATAGTGTTTTACCGATACCGAAATGCATTTTCCCCGTATATACCATAGATTACGGTGTGGCAGACACACCAACAAAAGCGATATACGAGAAGCCGATGGAAGCTATTGTGTTGAGATTGTGTTATCTCGAATGACATACCATTGATCGCTTTATTGTCCGATTCGTGAGTGTGACTGTGACATAGAGGTTGTTTTGGTCTCGTTTTAGCGCAATATCACGTCATACATTTGGACATATTTGCCCTCTTTCTAAGCAAATTAAGACACTAATACTGTCATGAAGCATATCGATGTTTTCGCTAATATATTCTCTTTCATGTAGAATGTTGACATTGTGTATTAATTGCTGTTATTTATAAAACAGTTCAGGATTCATGAAAAAATACTTTGTTTTAAATTATAATTTGCATAATTTATGTAAATTAGGTAATAATAAACAAGGATATCCCAATTATTTTATGACAATTTTCTTCCCTTTCTTACCCTAAGTCTTTATTTCCAATTTTAGGGCAGTTCTGGTTAAAAATATATTCTGAAATACTTGTTTTTACTATATCGATATAATATGCAAATTTATGCAAATTACTTGCTTATTTGCATAGATACAGCGTGTCTCTTTGGATGAATCCTTTTCTTTTGACTCAATGAACATTTGTGCCAAGTTGGACATTTGTACTAAAAAATGCAGCGTTCACCCCTTTTTTTGCAGTTAACAAGTCTACTAACATGCATGACTGAAATATACAATAAATACATAAATATGATATAATTTTAATCTACAAAATGTACAATATATTAGATGTTTATAGCCTATGTTCATACTATTAAAATGAAAAGAAAGCGTGATTTATTTGTATGGGGGTGTGGTACTGAGGCCTCAGTACACAGGTATATGTGACTTTAAATCGTGTTTTAAGTAGATCTATTTCACGCAGCGCGTTTCCCTGAAAGTTTTTATACAAAGCACTTCCAGAAATGTTTGAACAATCCTCCAAGTTAGGCTAGTTTGCCATGTAAACCTAATAGACCAACCACTGGTTGAGATAGAATTTCTTTTGTTTTTAAAATTTATGCGCAATTTTTAACAAATTTTCACGATAGGTTCATTATGTTAGCCAACCTCATATCATTCTGAGAGTAAAGCCTTTGCAAAAAAAAAACGACAAATACTATTATTGAGCAATATAATTATTATAGTTTAATATGCATTTGTCTTTTTACACGTTTTTAGTCTGTTTTTAGCAAAGCAAAATTTATACGTCAAGGTAAATCCCCTCCTCAGTTTGAATGAAGGTCAACGTGGTCAATCAAATGTATAAAACTGTCCTCCAAGTGAAAGAGTTCAACGTACTCGGTAAGGTATCTCTTTTATACTTTAATCAAGTAAAATTTAAATGCTCAAAAAGTCAAATTTTGCGATATTAAAAGAGGAAGTGCGTAGCGTATTGTCCGCCAAATGTGACTGTCGCCTTATGAGTGGCAAAGTCTGTCTTGTAGCCAGTCCTTGGCCCCGTTGCATAAAAGTTACCATTTTGGTAACTGTGCCATCCAATAGTATCTACCATGGTACAATGCTTCACAGCCAATCAAAATCAAGGATTCCATGGTAGTTACCATTGGATGACAAGTTACCATAATCTGATAATGGTAACTCTTATGCAACGGACCCTCGTCAAAGTTGCATTGTCCGTTATTTTCTTGTTGTCCGGGTGGCGATAATTCTTTTTTCGTCGACTATAACGCGTCACGGCGTTTGGTAGAGCCGCTGAATAAACATTGGGCGTCGTGACGCGTAGTGGCGTACATGCGCCTATAATCCAAGCTGCATTGGGGAAGTTGCAAATTGATGCGGAGGTTCGAGGTTCGAGCCCTGTTTACGTTTTTCGGATGGCGACGTTTAATGTCTGTCCCAAATATAAATAATTATATCTGATTGATATACGTCTATTAGAACTCAAACACATTAAAGACTGTTAAGTGAGTTGTCACACTTGTCCCCCAAAGACACGCGGGTTGATTAATAGCACGTGAAAGCGAAGTTCATATAAAATATTGAGTCAATTAGGGACACTGATAATTTATGTTTATTATCAGTAGACGGGAATTTAAAATCTGACCAGCATCAAATGGTATGTTGACCTCTTTTTTTTTCTTTAATTAAATCAACATGTATGAGAACACCTCATGGCGAGATCTCATTCAGTTTTCAGTGATTGCCCTTTCTAGAATCAGTGTTAGATTGCGAATCAGGAGGCCAAATGCATAAACTTTTTTTTACTTTATTAAATCAAAAGCCTTTGGGATGGGATGGGTCAAATGAGTATTTGTTTGCCCTCTTGTTGTAACTTGGCGTGTGAGACCTGTTGATTGAAACATGGATGCGTCGTGGTCGAGTGGTTTAAGTCGCCTGAATAATCAAATGAAAGTCTTGGGTTCGATCCCCGGCTGCCACACTAACCCCTTTGAGTAAATAATTGGTCTTTTATCCTACGTTGAACGGTCGAACAACATAGAAATTGTACCGACAACAGGCATACTAATGTGTGTGCGTGTTTATGTGTGTATATGTATATATATATATATATATATATATAATTTAAAGGGGTACACCAGGCTGAAAATACTTTGGTTTGAGCACAATAACAAACATCAGACAATCAAAACACTGAAAGTTTGATAAAAATCAGACAAGGAATAACAAAGTTATGGCATTTTAAAGATTTGCATTATTCCGGTGAAACAGTTCTAGGCATGTCGTCATGAATATTGAATGAGCAAGTTAATGATGTCATATCCCCACTTGTCCTTTTAATGTATTAACATAAGCAAAAATAATGTGGGGGTGTGACATCATCAGCCCATCTTATGAATATTCATGACGACGTGCATACATTATATTAACTGTTTTCACAGTATATTGCTAAACTTTGAAATTCAATTACTTCGATATTTGTTATCAGATTTTGGTGAATTTTTCATCATTTTGCTCTGTGAATATTACTCTATTTGTTTAGATAAATTAGATATATTTTCAGCCCGGAGCATCCCTTTAACGTCTTCTTAAAATAGTATTCTGGCCCAGGCCCCATATAGTCCGAGTCGAGTTTCAATAACTTCCTTAATCGTGTTCTATATCGAATAACCAGGCGCTTAGCCTCGAAGGAAAGTGCAACATATTTCCGATTGCATCATTTTGTGACTTTCCACGGGTCTCATTTCAAAAGGAGAAAGGATTCATAGATTTCCTTCAGTGAAGGTCAAAGTATGTTTTCCTGTATGCGCAAGTCCTTAGGGTTATAATCTTTACCAAGACGGTTCATTGTTCAAACGTGCATGATGCCAATAGCGTTTACCACAAACTATCACATTAAACATGTTAAATTAAATTAGATCATACACTCCCAGATATTTGTAACCAATCCTAAAATTGGTTAACATATGACCCGACCGACTGTTTGGTTGAAAATTCCTGAATTCCTAACTTATATCTTGGTTTCAAACAGTAAATACATGAATACAAAAAAATGTATACAAGACAACTGAAATTGCGCTGAAATTTGTGAAATTTTATTTATCAATCAGCTGAGAAATCGCATTTCAACAGAGACCGACTAAACGAAAAGATTTCGAATAAATAGTGTTGAATTTAGAGTGATTATTAAACATGATAAAGTAGTGAGAGTATACTCGAGGTCGGCTCGAAACATTCATCGATGTGACTGCAGTGGCGGGTATTAAAGAGGATAGTTCTGAGCTGAGACTTTCCGCATTGGGTGGTATATATATATATACCACATTACACAGTGTTATTATCCTTCGGGCAAATGACAACCAAATACCCTTATTCACTTGAATAAAGAATAAATGAATTAAGTAATGAATAAATAAACAAAAAACAAAGCAAACATTCAAACATGAATAAACAACAAAACATATAAAATAATAACAACAATCCACCCCCATATGAAAGTAAATTAGAGTAAAAAAGTTCACTTCTCGATATCCCGATTTTGCCCCCACCCCCCTCACACACGCATACGAAACAAAAATAAATGATGAAAACAAAAAGTTGGCAGGTTCCGAAATGTCATGTCATTTGGTTTTGGGGGGTCTGACGATATCAACAATTTATTTCCAATGAATTACCCTTTTCCGCTTTGGAATATATTTTGTTATGACAAGAGGTGCGAATGTTGTCCATGGAAGGAATTGAGTTTATGCCCCACATGCCACATCCGACCATGGATGCGGAGGGAGAGTCCCCTTTTGGGCCAAAAAGGCTTTCCCATCCTTGAAAAAAGTTTATAGACCCTTGAATTTAGACTGTTAGAGGTTTAAAGGAAGGAAACGTTAATGTTCCCTTCAATAATCCGCTCAGTTTTTAGTCCTATAGTATAATTTTATGTTCCCTTGTAAAATCATATAGTTAGAACCATCTACTTTGCTCAACAACATCACTGCGGCGAACCCGGAGGCCGGTGGACTTGCCCCCTCCCCCTTCGAATTTTGGAAATTTGTACAGCAGCCTATAAGACAGGGTCGCTCACCCCCCCCCCCCCCCACGGCGACTGAAAAATCTCATGAAATCGCCATGCATGCGAATCAAGCTGACTGGAGTAACTACAGGTCCCTGCCCCCTCCCCCTTTGGGTAACAGATTTTCAATAATTTCTTGATTTCAGTCACATCGGAGGATTTAGCATTCACGCCATCTGTCGGGTTGACGCGTATAGTGAAGTGTCGTCTTGGTTTAAAGGGGAATCCAGCCTTGGCCATATAATGTTGTGTTGGTAAGGAGAAAAATAAATTAAACAGAGTGGTGAAAATTTGAAAGAAATCGGACAAGCAATAAAAAAGTTATAGCTGCTTTAAAATTGAGATCACTAATAGTATGTAGATTTCAAATTGGCGACTGGGTAAGTAAATTATGACAAGAAGCAAGGACAACTTTCCCATAGGCCATGTACTTTATTATCAGGGATTTGTGGTTTTCTCCTAGGTACCCATTCCCCTGGGGCAGTATTCTAAATAAAACCCAGGTAGTATATTGTTTAATGTCCTCATAAAAGAAAAATATGATTTGAAATAAAACTTTTGGGGAAAATGACATTTTAGCCATAATACGTAGTGGAGTACATGGAAGAGTAGTCCTTGCCTTAAATCACTATGACATCCTATATGCGGCCAATTTGAAGTCTCCATAAGTATAGTGATTACCAATATTTACAACTTTTAAAAATTATAACTTTCTTGTTGTTTGTCCAATATTGTTCAAACTTTCACCTATCAACTTGTCTGATTTTTCTTTTTCTTATAAAAACAATTTTTTATTTGGGTTGGATTCCCCTTTAAGGAAGGAGCTTCAAAGCTCCTTCGTTTAAGTAGGGACTTTTTTAGTTCTTTCTTGTAGATATCAGAGCCGGAATCATTTTTGAGAGCTAGGTAAGAAAAGGCGGAGGTGGTCAGCTATTAGGGAATACTTATATTTTGTTTTCATCAACAACAAAAGCAAGGATAACGACGACAACAACAACAACATTGCCACGAAGACGGGGTTTTTTATTGTTCGCATATGTAACAAATAACGGAGCGTATCTTGGTTTTATTTTGCTGAAAATTTGCAAATAAGATGCTGAAGTTGTAGGATTATGCAATTTCTCTCCTACCCTATATCGTACAACCATGGTCGATAGGGATGAATTAACGATGATGAAAATTAATCAGTCATGATAGTGAGAGTAAGTCATGTCCTTAGTTCCCTAAAATGCAAAGAAATGCAACGATGATGAGGAGAAGAAGAACAAGAACAGGAAGAAAAATAAATGAATAAAGAAAGAAGTGAAGGAAGGAAGGAATACATAAGGAAGAGGATGAAGGACATATATGAACAAGAAAAACCCAAAAGAATAAACCAGAAGAAGGGAAATGAGGATGTAGAAGATTATGTCATTAAAAAAATGAATATCAGACACAATAGTCGCCCCTTTCCATTCGAGTTAAATTATATAAAATTGATAAATGTCATTAAATGATGAGAACCAAAGGAATTGAATAAAAACCAGCGTATTGCGTTGACCTCTAGCGCCATCTACTTCGATATACCATACATGTACACTGTGTGGCATTATACTGAAAATTCAGATCAGTGGGCATTACATGAAAATTTCCTCATAGTTACTCACAAAGGATATCGTGAAATAACTTTACAAATCTAAATAACCTAACAAAATTTATTAGCAAGACCAGTTTTCACGTGAGTGATATGGACTTTAATAACATTAAAACGCCTAAAGGGGGTCACAAAACAGAGCTCTCTCAAATAAAAAAATATTGGTTGTGTTTGTGGTCAGTGGTCATGGTGATGATATGATAAAATATTAAATAAAAAACAGGCGTAGGCCTATACGAAATGTGTGTTATGAATGTGGTACAGCACCATTATTAGTGATCCACTACGTACATTGTGTTGTCTAATGTACTACTCGTTGAATACAACCAAGGAGTTGGTGCTGGTAACTCCTTGATACAACTACCCATTTATAACATAGAAAGCGATCAGTGAAACAGATGCATTGCCCATTTCCTTCCACATTTCAAACTATCAGCATTGGGGAGTGTTTCGTGGAGCGTCTTGTCAACGATTTTCGCTCACGAGTTTGGCAGCAGCATATTATAACTGCACAGATTGCCTACGACTATAACTGACTACTTATTTCATGGAAAGCTCCCCAGGACTATAAACTTCATCTCCCAAATTTGGTTGGTCGCGATGCTAAAAAAGAATGGCAACAACGTTCAGTTCATTTCCTATTTCTTATAACAAGATTGGGGCAATCTGATTCAGGAAGTAAAACGGATATCCTATGTGAACCAAATTACTTTTTGTCTTCCATAAGATGGACCGGGCAAAACTAATTACCCCAATCCCCTTTAAGACATCACCGTTCTCTCCTCATATTCGTCTGGAATGTTAAAGTGCACTGCCTGCCTCTCCTCACTGACCACATTGACCGTAGTCATTCCAAGTCGAACCGAAGACCCCGCCGTCATTGGATTGTTGTTCGAAGAGGAGGTCGACCGTCGACTCGTCAACCTCTGCCTCCCTCTAGCGACCGGCTTGCGAGAGCGCCAGCAGTGTCTGACGTCACGGGCTAGCTTGGTGGTGAAGATGCCATAGAGGACGGGGTCGACGCACGTGTTTAGGTAACCGAGAGCGATGAGGACATCGAACAGCCAAGGAGGATCGGGCGCGTCGGACTCGTCTTGCCAGCCGTGGTCGACGTGGTACCATGTCGAGACGATGTAGTAAGGTGACCAGCAGATGACGAAACCCCCGACGATGGCGGCTGTGAGACGAAATGCGCGCATGCGTGCACGAGGTATGCCGTCATTTCCCGCCATGCGTAGCGTGGTCTTCCTCGGTTTCTTACTCCAGCTCAATACTGCATGAAGAAATAAACAAATAAAAACAAATGAAAAGAAGATTAAACAAAATGTTAATGAATTATTCATAAAAATGCATTTCTTACAGGGAAGTAAAAAAAATGGCCCCTATAATTTATATTTTTAAAGTAAATCTATGTAGGCCTATTCGTTATGGATGAATTCACTTGTTTAATGATGGAAATGTAGAATAAAGGCTATATAGATAACAAAATCAAATAAGGTTTCAGATGGATGAATAAAATGAGATAGAAAAAGATAAATGGAATGTTATGCCACCCAGCAACTATCACCATCACAAACAAACAACGCCGTATATTCCCGTCATACAAACATTAAGAGGCTTGAGACGATCAAAGCCAATGCCATTACTGATCGGTTTCGTTAGTTTGACTGTATCATTATGACCTTGAACACATAAATCTGTGTGAATGTCTATCAAAACCGTAATCGATATTTATTCACGAATGTTGTGTGTATAATTCTCCTTGGAATCATTATATTACATCCGTATTCAGACTTTTAGGAAGGTCGGCTATGGGATTGGCAGGTGTGTTGGGTCTTATCCTTGCTTATGAACATCTTAACAACAGCATCACACTGCAGTCATCTCATAGCATTTTCAGCCGCGCGGACCGATCATATATTCATCAAACTTAGGATTTACAACCTTTTGTTTTAAAAATGTTTTTTAAGCCCAATCGACCCAAATTGCAAGGGAAATGCATATTAGTCCTATATTTGCTAAAAAATTTCCTTTCGGAGAAAAATAATTAAATATGCCTAAAACTAACATATAAAGAAGATATTAAAAAATACATAAGCAATTTACTTTTCATATCTTATGCCTAAAACTAACATATAAAGAAGATATATAAAAAATACATAAACAATTTACTTTTCATATCTTATTTTTCAGATTAGACTATTATAAGGTCTATTATAAGGATTGGTCTCCGGACTTTGAAACAGAGGGTCGTGGGTTCAAATCCCAGCCATGGCGTAGTTTCCTTCAGCAATAAATTTATCCACATTGCGCTGCACTCAACCCAGGTTAAGTGAATGGGTACGCTGGAAGCTACCTGTTTGAGCTACACATGCTAAAGCCAGAGTGATAATATCCAAGTCCTTTGGAAGTGCATAGAGACGTTATTCATAATGTGTTATGCGCTTTACAAGAACTGACTATTATCATTATTATTATTATTATTAAGGTCACCAAGTGTCTGGACTTCAATTTATCAAATTTGCTTCTTTAATTCTTGATTTACAGCAGAATTCTAATTTCAGGCATTAATTATATACGTAAATTAGAATAATCGTTGGAAACATTCCCGAAATCTAACTACGCTTATTTTTTTTTTTTACACAATTCCATGTGAACCCCCCCCCCCCGTATTATCTACTGAAGTAACCCGGCCTATTTACTAAATTGATTATTTTTCCATTTTGATTCAACATTTTTCTGGCGCACCCATGACCAAACGATTGGGAAGCTTTTTAGGGCTACATTCTCTCTTTTTGTATGTATATTCTGAAGTTATCTGTAAAGTATACTCACAACTACTATGCAGAAAAAAAGTAAAATACAGGATTTTTTAATAAAGAAAAAATTCTTATAAAAACCGTGATATCTACACATTATCTAAAAGTGTATTTTTTAAGTCGTCAAAATCGCTTCTGATATACTTAACAACTTTCTTTTCAAACAAGAATAGTAATGTAATGAAACAAACACATTAGGAAGGAAAATGAAGATTCCAGATGTAAAACAAAAACATGATGAGACAGTGAAGGAAAAAGAAATAAAGAAAAATCACAATTTATAGAAATAATATAAGAAAAATAACTTATCATGCAAACTGATAAGGATTATTTTGTCAGACGCCGATTGTTTAATGGCCTATTTGACGGCGCACAATATTTATTGGACTTAACACTAATAAGACTGGGCGCTGATTCAGTCCCCCCCCCCCCTCGACATTTTTCACGATAAATCCGGCGCGCAATTTTTTTGACCGCGTCGCTCGCTGACTTTTTACTTTCATGTCTCGCCTCACCTATAGGTTGCGTGCAGCGCAATCAGGATCAATTTATTTCCATGGCTGGCATTCGAACCACCCCACGACCAAGAACCAATTATAGTCCACATACATGTAGCTCCACATGAAAAGAAAATTCTCGTTAAAATTATTAAATTCCATTGCCACTAAAATGATATGTACATAATCATGAAAATGAATTTAAAAAGTATGTGATGATGCGGTCGCCAATACTGAGAGAAACCCGTATGCCGTAGGCGCCATTACAAGGGTTGCATTAAAATCAATTTCAGAACACCATTTCAATAGTTTACACTATAATTTAAGTAATGAGCACTTTTTATATCAATTCTCAAGTTAATTTCATTGAAAGGAATTTGCAAACATTATGTTTACTAAGTAATGTATGATTATGATATCATTGGCACCTGGATGCATTCATTGCAGTAATGGTAATTCGACGCAAATCAACATTTAAATCACTGCAAAGAATGCCTACTGAATATAGAAGTGTGATGACACACCGCATAAATATGGTATTATTATTCGGTAGAAGATACTCTTTCCAGCCATATAATGATTATGCGTTTATGACATATTATTTCCTTATATTGGGGGTTTGAGAGGTGTCAATTTTTTTTTTACTCACACGGTAGAATTGTCCAGTATGCATTAAGCATATTTTTATGGATTACGCTGTACTTCTGACGCAAGACGGGATATACAGTATATCGATTTTGCTACTCGAACAATTCAACCACGCCTAGAGCGTTTCTTGTAAGATCTTTGATTCAACGATCCAAGAGGATAAAAACAGTCGATTTTGGAGTTCAATATTGTCTTGTAAATGAAAATAATGCAAATAGTTCATTGTCGAAATAATAAAGATGAAAGAAAACACAGATAATATGAAACGGGCGATGTTGAAACGTTAAACGTTTTAAAGTAATGTTTTATTTACCAAGGGTATAGCCACTGCAGTTATTTAACTGCTTTACCATCATGACCATCGCATATTTCAAACGAATATTCAAATATTATATTAATCTTCTGATCTTTTAATACCAAACTGTTTCCTAATGTTTGTTTTACTTAGTTTAGGCATATATGAGACGATGAGGCACCATCGATTTAGAGTAGAAGAAATTGAATAAATACAAAAATGAAACATTATTAGCTTTTTTAGAAAAAAAAAATTGGCCAACGACTAGAAACCTAAACCTGTCAGTTATATGGAAATACTAATCTTTATTTCGCCATGTTTCCGCTAGATCTCACGTATCACCCTTTGCGTATAGATAAAGTAATAAGGTGAATACCATATCATATCTTTAAAGGATGACATCAAGACATTCTGAAAATAGAAAGAAAAGGTGATTGAGTGTCGGGCATTCTCTCAATTTCCGCCAGCCTGACGCAGTGCGCTGGTGAACGTGCAATCAAAGAAACCAAGCATAGCCCCAGGGCAATAGGAAATCTTTTAAATGCAATCAATCATGTCTTGATTTGACTTCTTCATTTCCAGGGTTTTATTTTGGTCGAATCTGTCATAATGCGTTATCATATTGATTGCCCTGATGAGAACCACCCAAAGGAAGAAAATATTATTAACCCACATCCACTTTTTGTCGACCTTTGTTTGCGCGACAGATTGGAGGATTCTTGAGAGAATTCTCGCGATGCTACACTAATGGAACTGGGAGATCTTTGCAATGTTCATGTTAATGTAGTCAAAGTATTAAATGTTTCTTGTTGTGACACATTGTAAACGTATTGAGATCTAATTTACTAAATGAAGCGAAAAGAAAGGGAATCGAGGAGAAAAGGTGGAGGCACTGACATTTATTTTTCCGTGTTTTTTTTCATAATTATTATCACAACGCAACGGATTCGTATTGGATATGTCGGTTGATATGCGCATCTCTTTAATAAGACGTTCTTCTGGTAATAAAGCGTGGTTACGCTGCAACTAAGAACCATTCCTTTCAGCCAGTCCATAATCATGATATTGACGCATTTAGGCTCTGTAAATACGGCCAACCTAGTCTACGTTTCTTGAGGGAGGAATGATTTCAGCCAGAAATTTCTCCCATGTTGCCCATCTCTATTCCCGCCTTGGGCGAGGGGAGACGCGGCTAAATCAATGGATAGAGTCATTACCATATAATTTTTTTGATAGTCCAGCAATTTGTCAGCTTGATTGGGTTAATAGTTCTGTGTTTCTCCTAGACAGGTCGAAATATTCGTCCTCCAGCTGTTAGCCATTCTAACCTTTCAAACGTAGTTTTGATCGACTTGCCAAACAGTTTTGAACGAGGCTTTAGATCAAATGAAACTTTGAAACAAGTAATACTTTTAATATTCCTTGTGTCTTTGTCTATTTTTTCAGGTTTAACGTTTCTCATTATTTTTATGACAGGGATATGCAAGTTTGCTATTTTTTATTTAATTAAACTGTCCATTTTTATATTCAAAGTGAGATAACAGAGCACGGACAGGCCATTCGTTCATAAGAAAAATCAATGCTGGATAACTGTTATAATTATTGTTTGACCTAAAAAGTGTTCTCTAACGAGAACTAAAATGTCTAATAGCAGTCAAGTGACCCTCTTGACAAATTTTCACCTTTATTGTGCCGCAATACGACCGTAGCTGACAATTATACCGAAAAAAAGCCGTCTCAATATTGTGGTTCAATACGATTTTAAAAGGGTAATTTGCCGACTACAGCCATGATAACCGTTGCCAATAGAGTGAAATTAAATTCATCAACGGTTGAATCACTCTCTTGAACGTGTTCGGTCTGTTAACATTTTCACCAACCTATATCACGGATATGTGCGGTTATATTACGGCAGAGGTACGGTCTAGAACGGTCATATTAGTCCCTCAATTCTTATTTACCGTGACAAATCGACATTCGACCGTTGTTTATGTGTCCGGCGACCAATAACCAATATTGTGGCTTACGATTCTTCAGAAACTTCGCTGCGATCTAATAAGATCGAGGCGATTGATGCAATTGCGGTATTCTTGGGTCCCGTCTTAAAAAGGATTGCGATTGGTCCGATCAACCACAGGTATGGATGGCTAGCAACGTCGACATTTGAAATATAAATTTGTTCAAAATATTTTCTAGATAAAATGATGTATAGTCATACTTTCATCGTTCTCATGGATATTGAGTGTGATTCTCTTTCTCTGTTACGGAGATTGTGAAAATTTATTGGAGAAAAAAATATGGTATGGATGGATTTACATACAGTTGAGATCGATTGGATCAATCGTAACTCTTTGTATTAAGACGGGGCCCTGGTTTGAACCACGGCGAGAAGGTGCCGTTGGTGCTTATCATTATCGTGTAATCCGTTGCCTCGCTTAGAGTCTGTTCGTATGTCACTTTTTTACCCTTCATTTCTTATTTTTTTGTCTTTAACTCCATCTAGGTTTCTTCAATTAATACATGTTAAATCTAATAAGGCAATGTTAAATAATCTTGGCTCAAACAAGTAACAGCCTAGATGCGTTGCAATTGTATGTCTGCCTACCTAGAGTTAGTGGACTCTAATTTATCCCCACATGCATTTTCCGATGTTTCTGGTTCTGTTTATGTTTATTGTAACTCCCGTAGAAACTCGACAGGACAGCGTTTTGCTGGTAAACACCAAGCTTGTATATAACCAAATACAACAAAGAGAGAGAGAGAGACAAACATGCAGTGAATCTTACACCTTGCAAAATTACCATGGCGACAACATTGTAATATTGAATCTCCTGCTAAAAGTTTACCCAACCAATTTTTCGTTTCAAAAGGCATGACAGAGATGGATTCATCGCCACATACGAATACTTTTCGAGGGTTGTGAAACCTATTACATCTCATGATTTGACAACTGCAATTGGTTTTATAAGTTTAATAATGAGATACTGTCAACCTACGATTTTATCCATGCACTGCATGGACACATGTTGTTCCGTCTTTTGAAGTGAAATGACAAGTTAAAAAATAACCCCCAAAATACGTAAGAAAGTCTAGTGGGGTGGGTAAGGAGGACGCCCTCTATAGTAATCAAAATGTCAATTGGAGAAAGGAAACATGAAAGGTCGAACGAAGAAAGGAGAAATAGTGTGGACTGTGGTATGTAAGTATTTATGTTGAGGGGAGAAAATTAAAATCATTTCACCCCACCTATAACATCCGTAATGTCCAAATGGGTTAATCTGCATGAGAAATGCGGTCTCCTTTTAGTTTGCAATAATGAATGGCCAAATATTATTTTCCATTCTGCGATATGAATTTTAAATGGGAATGCTGAATAGAGCCATTGTAACTTTTGTTGTTATTGATTATGGCATTCTAAACAAGACATGTGCCGAACAACGTTAGTTTAAATTTTAATCCACAGTTGAATGAAAATTATAAGAACATCTAATGTTTCAAGTTTTAGTACTTGTTATCACATTTTAAATGAGCAAAATGCAACTGCCTCTTGGCTCAAAGTAAACTTTATGAAAAGTATAAGGTGACTGTGAAAATAGTACATGGTGTCGAAACGTACTATTCTAGAGAGTGAGGTATTTTCCTGTCTAAATGGATAATCAGTCCATGTCTCTTTATAATCGAGGATGACAAGAACGATTACCTCCTTGTCAGCAACCAGTAAAGCTCGTTCCTAAATCACCACTTCCCCTGTGGAATCCTCGGGCATTGGTTTCGTTTTAGCCCACCGAGAACGTGTAGGTGTATACCATCTGATTTCTAAGTTGGCACTAGCCCCCTAACCATGTCAAATTAGTTTCCTCCTAACTTTTGGCTGGCGTGTAAACGACTCCGTTAAATATTCCTGATGGGATTAGATACGCTGGCTGATTAGAACGAATTGGAACAGCCACCCGAGGAGGTATATACATGATAGACCCGCATGACAGGTAATTCATGAAGGAGTCGCCTATAAAGTGTTGCACTCTTGAGATCGTTATTTGCGCGGGAAGAGTTTACACCTAAGAAATGCGCACACACCCAAAAAGAGTCAGCATTCTTTGGAAATTACCCTCTTACTTGCTTCATTTTCTTAGTGCAAGGTGCTCGATTTTCTTGAGAGCAATTTTATCGTTGGCTATCCAGGGGAATCCGATACCATAATCAAGAAAAGGATGTTGTACATCGCACATGATGGACATATTTTTATGACAAACATACATTATGTGATGTGCTTCATATTTCGTACATTACATCATGTTGTAATCCTATTGTATCACTATCGGTAGCCGAACAGGCCCGAGGCTGAGACGAAGCTTGCATTTCGAAGGAACAGCGAGCTTAGCTGGTTCCACTGATGTGACATTAATACAGTTATTTGCAGTTCTCTTCTGATTATTATGGGGTCAACAAAATGAATCCTCCCCTCGGGGGAAAATGGAGATAGTGTTTTTGATAAAGAATATACATGTATATCATGTAAGAGAATAAACAGATTAGATAGAAATATAAATACGAAACAAAAATCGATAAAGACTACATTTTGTGCACTAGTCTCATCTATCGAAGTTGTCTACTCCCGATGAGCATATGTGTACAACTTCTCCATGTAGGACTTGCACATTCATTGTTCGCATGTATATGATGATGATGATGTTGGTGATGATGATGATGATGATGATGATTGTGATGACAGTGATGATGATGGTGATGGCGATGATGATGACGGTGACGACGATGGTAATGGTGATGATGGTGGCGATGATGAGTATGACAATAAAAATAATATGAGCAATTCTTACAATACTAATAATATAACATTGACAGTAATAACGATAGTGATAATTATATCTTTTAAAGTTATGATGGCGATTGTAATGATAATGATTTTTTTCTTTTTATTGTTCATCTATTTAGCCAAGATATGAAAAATTAAACGAAAACAATATGTAAAAACTAGATCTATAACGAAAGGAACATTTAAGAACACATTTTTTTCTAGATCCGACATATATCAAATAAAAACTTACAACCATTGGTTCTCCTGCAGATCTTGCAGACGATTGCCGAATAACAAGCGAATATGGTAGCCAAGGGAACCACGTACATCATGAGAGTGACGAAGATATGGTAAAGCCACCAAAGTTTGAAGTACTTGTCCCTGAAGCCGTAGTCGACACACTGGTAGAACATCGGGTCGAATGCCGGCGACTTGAGCTCGTGCACCACTAGCTGGATAGAGAAAATCAGGGAGGGGTAAACAAATTGAGAGAAATGACAAAGATTTTTTGAGACTCTTAAGGCCACCGCACACCTTACGACTGTTCGCGATCCGATTTTGGAACAAATCGCATTTTGCTCATTTTCTGAAAATGTGAATGGAACATATCATTTCATTTGAGGTTAAATCAATTGAACGAATACTAATATAACCATTTTTAAAGATTGCAAGCCTTTATTCTGGAGTAAAGGCCAAATTTGTTTCAAATCGTAGCCAATCGTACGACTGCTATGACGTCATTACGACTAGATATTAAATTCGCTTTTATTCTAAAAAGGATGATAGCATAGTCACATAACATTACACAGTAACATATTCCATGTCTTGATATTAGCATCAAATTCTACTGAAATCGGGTAGTAGACCAATCGTAAGGTGTGCGGTCGCCTTTAGACACCGCGAAAAATTGGAAATGAAACACATATGGGGGCGTCGTGGTCTAGTGGTTGTATGTATGTATGTATGTATGTCTGTGTGTGCATTTATGTATGGGTGTATTAATACATTACCTTAGTATCACTCAATACCCCCCCCCTCCCGTATTCGTCGCCCTTTCCCCTTTTCTCTCTGTTCCCTCCCTCTTGCTATTTTAAATTTTCCCTTACATTCACACCCATAGACACACCATCACACAAACACACTCACACCCACCCTCCCACACACACCCCTGTCCACCTACCACTCCCTTACTCGTAAATTCCTGTTAAGATGTTTGATAAACTCTTATACAATTAAGATAACGGAAGACGAGCTCCCATTTTTTTTAGTCTTTTACTTTTTTTTTTCATTTTTAATATTTCCTTCTAAATGCTATTGTTATCATTTTAATCATGACATTGCCATTATTATAATGCCTTTATTATTACTACTACTACTACAACTATCATCATCATCATCATCATTATTATCCTCAGTATTATAAAAATCTGACGGGGTATATTAACAACCCATATCATGTCACCCAAAAACTTTACACTGCTCACAGCCCCAAATTATCGGTCAAATTGTTTTATTTGCGAGCCATCAACAAATTAATGAAAATTTTACTTATTTATTTAGAAATGTCTTTCATTAGATAGGCCAACAATTATTGAATCAAAACATCAAAGATCTAAAGTCGTTTGTATGACGTCCTCCGGGGCATATGCCATCCCCTTTTAAGCCTAAAATAAAATCAAAATTCAATAATGGATCTCCTCGTGTTGAAACGTTATGACGGTTAAGACGAAAGTGAGACATGTCGACTGGACAGGTCGCGGGCATTTAGAATCATTTCTCCTCCCGAACCTGTCGATTTTCGTCAAGAAATAGTTTGAGGGGTGGAGAAAGATAGGGGCAGAAAATCGATGGCAAATGGAAATCAATGTCCGCCTCAATTTGGCGCGATTTCCCGGCCAGGTCGGGTCACAAATTTGGGCGTAGAGTTTCAGACAATTAGAGGTAATAATTTCACGACGGTGTCAATCTTACGTGCCAACGCAACTTCATCCTCGCTGAAAGTTCATTCTATTTATTTTTTTTTCCTGAAGAAATGGTGAACCAGCGAGTAGTTCCCATAATACGATTGAAATATTCAATCGAGAATGCTTCCAAGAAATGTCGAAGTGTGATGGAAATTTGAGCTTTGATCAAAATGAGGATCCCATTACAATGGAGAACAATATATATTTTTGTAGCGAATATGGATACAATAATTGTCAGGATCGATGCAATTCGTTTATCTTGTGTTTTTTTCTTTTCACTCATCTTCCAATAAAGAACTAAAAACGTATATATTTGAAAACAAAGTACACACAATTACATTCATTTTAATATAATGTTTCACCGTTTTAAAGCACAGTTTTTATTAAGCAGCTCGTATGGATGAATAGGCTAAATACTAACAAAATAAAGCTGTGAATTTGGATCCGTAAAAATCATTAATTGTTTTTTTACATGGAATAAAAAAGAAATTAAGCTGAAGCTTTCATTTTATGTTTGGTTAATACAATTTACATGTAAATTATAATATAACTAGAGGAGGTGAATATTATTTATGTAATGTAGAGGACAGGAGTAGGCCTATATATCTGTCATTTGGCATCCGAAGGTAGATGGGCCAGACAAAAGGTTCCCCTACCAAAAACTATAACGTAAAAAGGCAAGGGGTGCAAAATGAATGGCAATAAGATGAACAGCGTAAATACACGCCGCTAAGGATTAAAGTGTGTGATTAAAGCGTTGCCTGGTCTGCATAATATTGAAAGGGGAGTGTTTTAGCACTTTTCGCCATCAACATAGTTTTTGAAAACAAATGCATACGGAATTGAGCAACTTGACAATGGTTACAATATCATACTCAATGATGTATATGATTTATTCATCTATTTATAAATTAGTGATATTTAGGGTGATTCATCATCAATGATGATGGTCCTCCATGTTGACAATTAAAAATAGTAACATAATCGAGGACGTAAATTAGTAAGAGCTATACGCCAGAGTTACCATTCAGACAGTTCTTACACTTCCGAGGTGTATACGAGGGCGTTTGGACTGCTTCGAAGGATGCCCGATAAAAAAATGGTAGAAATCATATTTCATATAATGTAGATCCTTGTTATTCGATAAACCATCCTCACCTTAAAACCATAACCGGTCAGTAGAACTACTAGTCATTTAGCACCAGACATTAGCTATAAACTCTAAGAAATATTGAGTAAAAATGGTCCATGAGGGTAATTATGTGTCCAACCAACATTTTTTGGGGCATTTCTTTGGGGCATTTTTACTTATCCAGTGTGATGAAAATGTTGCCCATTCTAAAGTAATCGCTGCTTATTTTTAACCTTACTGGACTATATGCTTCCCGCATTGGGTAGAATACTGCCCAGAATTGGTTGGACACATAATTACCCTCGTGGTGGTAAAAATTTTACCTAATATCTTTTGTACAGTGTAATTGTCCTGTTGGCTATTAAAATAAGTGACTGGTCACGTGATAGGATTCAGCCAATATAATTGGTTCAGGTTAATATCACCATTTAATAGTCATGATATTTAAATGGGGAAAGAATAGCAATGTTAGAAATATAGGTAAGATATGAATACACCGTTGCCATTTATAGGCAGATTCTGTACATTAGAGAGCGCTGAACGATTTTTATGTAATCATTTATGTATTTGTCTTGCCAATTTATTTATGTGTCTTGCCAATTTTTTTATCAAATTGTTACCCCCCAAAAAATATGCAAATTCGAAATTCTGAACATCTGGTGACAACAGAATATACGCCTTGACTATTCTTACTCACAGTTTCTTTAGAAATTATAGTTCTCCGAAAAAAGCAGCAAAACTTTAGTTTAACGACACAGAAACCAGACTGGGTTGATGTAATATTGATATTTTTTTTTGCTTTCGATCTGAAAATTGCTTAAGGACTTGGAGGGGTAACATAATTCCATTAAATCGTTTTCACCTTAGCAGTTATGTTAAGAATGAACTGTTTTTTTAGGGCGCCAGGGTGGTTTACAACGTACATGTAACGGTAACCAAATTGAATGTTCAATTGATCTTGCCTTTAAGGAAGAATCCTAAACAAAATCAAAGATGTAATGGATGTACCAAGTGTCAGATATATAAGTTTACATGCAGCAGTCATGAAGCGTCGCGAATGCCAACAACACTCCCTAAAAACATGTAAAGTATAAAGTCATAAGAAGTAGAAAAACACATATTTCTTCGTAATGTGAGGTCGAACAAATCCGATTGGAAAAGAAACACATGGATTATAGTTTCGATCACACCCAAGCTTGAAGCTACTTAAAGGAACATCTAAATGGAATGATGGATAGGTGTATGTTTTTCTTCTTCTCTAAAACTTCTGAAAACTAAGGAAACTGTAACTTCAGGGAATTGATTGAGCATAACATTTTAAGGACATTTTTTTCAAAATTCAATCTCGTGTGCTTCTGAAATTCCACCTTTTTTACACGGCAATTGTAAAATTAGTCATTGGTATATTCTTTTCACAGCATTTCCCCTTTGTTGAATGTATTGCGATGGTGGGGTGGGGTGGCGAGATGAGTGGGAAAATGTATGTCTTCCGTCATGCTGTGGGGTGTGGTATAGGAAGAAATATGCTTGGATGTTTTCCGTAAGGGGGGGTAGAGAGATATATGCTTAGATGTCTTCTGTCATGCAGCAGTGGGTATGTAGATAGGGGGGATTCTTTCATGTCTTCCAGTGGGCAGTGGGGGTGGGAGAAATATGCTTGGATGTCTTCCGTCAACAAAAAATATGCGGCTATTTAATGATTTCGTCCTATCATTTAATATCATGCTCATATTCCATTTCCATAATATCGCCATCACTTGGCACTTATCTATGGTCATATATCACCTTTCCCTGATTTCTTGCCATGGCAACGGATATTTTGGACGGTCTTGTGAATTGTGCGTTTGGGGGGAATGTAGTTTGCAGGCACAGATCCTTATTGGAACTTTGATCAGCAAGTGTGCCTCCACGCAAAGACTAGCACATACAAAACTTGAGCGAGAGAGCCTTCAGTACACAAGGCATGAGTAGGCTGCACATTCAGACACTTAACTCGAGTGAAGGATTTGCCCAGCAGACTAGGGGAAATCTGCCGTAGCCGAGATAGGTCTTTACCTTTCTTAGCATTTTTTTTTGCATTCCGTACAGGGAAAAATGAGGAAAACCTTACATTGAATATTGTCCGATGACAACAAAGGCGTGCATTCCATGATACTGGTGCATAAATTTGTCAATCAAAATCATTTTTTTTTCCTATTCATAACTTCAATTTGCAACATAGGAGGAGAATCTCCCAATGAAAGTTGATTGCTTTTAGCAATGCTATGTTTTGATGCTAGTAAACATGGGTTATGATCTAGATGTGACAGGCAAAGGGGGTGCCTCATGAAATAAAGTCTTGTATCTTCAGTTTTTTCTCAACCCCCCCCCCCCAAAAAAAAAAAAAAAAAAAAAACCTTAAAAAGTAAATAAATAAATAAATAGAATAAGACATAAAATAATAAAAAATGAATAAATGAAAATAAAAATACAATAACAACATAAAACAAAATAAAATAAATTCGATTTAAAAATATAATAATAAAAAATAGGTCCAGCACAATTTCAAATCATTACTAAATAACATAAATGTGTATGCGCTAAAACAATCATGGTTCGGAAGTTTAAATGATGAATTGATTTAAATCCTCCACATCATAACCGTGTGTTTTACTTGATGAGTATTACGATTTTGCATGAAAAATCAATTGAGATCGGGCGTGTGCGCGCAAACACCCCCCCCCCCCTCACCAACAACCTAACGCACCCAGACACTCAATTTCAGCCTGAATATTAAAAAAATGCTTTGATTAATCATTTTTATTTTCTTTTTTTTTCTCTCCCCTTGTAAAGTATTTGATTTCGACAAACATATCGTATCTTACTATCGTATCTGCAATATTCAATCGCGTAACGCAGAAAAGACTCTGTCCGTCTTTCATTTTGTCACCCCCGCTAAGTTCCACGCGGGACAGTTGTCTTCCTACCCCCCCCCCCGTACCCCCCCCCCCCGATGTACTACCCCGTCTACTTCAAAACTCGACCATGCACTGATACGCCTCAAGCCATGGACATTCTAGGAAAGTAAAAAAAAATTGGCCAAAATCTTGTTTTCATCTAGATTAATAGATTAAAACCTAATCCAATCATCTATCAGAATACTATCTAGATAATTCCTCCATCATTTACCCAGCCGTGGGAAATCAGTTTGACTGTGGGAATAGCCATGCCTACCCTCCTGATATATTAATGTGAAATACACAACAATAATTATCGATATTGCCAATCTGTGGTGGTGCTTTACCTATCTAATTGGATGACGACTGCAGAAACTACTTTGATTAATTTACTCAATCAGAATATCATGAATTAATTATTTAAGATTTTCACAAATGCTGGAAATATGGTCAAGTAGTTAATACTCTCGTCTTTCAATCTTAGGGACGTGGGATCGATTCCCAGCCATGGCGTGTTTTCCTTCAACAAGAAATTTACCCACATTGTGCGGCTGAATTCAACCCAGGTGAGGTAAATGGGTGCTGGCAGGAAGTAATACCTAAAAAAATATGAACAGCTTAAAATCTTAAAATGATTTAAGATTTCCATGATTTTTCCCGGCTTAGTTTCATATTTTTTTCTTACAATGACAATCACACTATAATAATATAAAGAATGGAAACGGAAGATGAATCACCCGTTTTACCCTTACCACGTTTTAAATTTCGTCTCAGTCTTACTTCTGTATGAAGAGCAATAAACTTTGGTGGGTATACATTTTGGGCATGTTATTGGACGAAATAGGTATACTACTTCTTCTCTGAAGTCACACACGTGCTCCATAATCATTCCCTTGAACTAATGTGACAATGTTGATCCTTTTACGGAATGTCGCGGGATTTCTAGTCATGCTCGTGGACGGCTGATTTAGAGGGATCTAATTGCTATAGGCACACGCCAAATATTTTATTGGCTCTTTTTCGTGGAAGACTCCTTAAATGGGATGGGGGTATTATATAGGGGTGTACAGCAGTGACGCAATGAGCAACATAATGCGAGGTGGCACAATATGGTGTAAGAGGCAAACTTTCTGAAAAGTAGCGAGGTAGCAGAAATGTCGACCCTTTTCCAATGGGAATCTTAATTTGTGATAAATTTTACATGATGTTTTTAGTATAAATAGCATCGTATATCGCCATGTTTCGACAGGTGAGCTCTTATCGTCTTTGGGATAATAGTTGTAAAAGCAGGCTTCCTATACTCTGTCAGGGTGTCGTGTATAAAGCCTGTTTTTATAAGTTTTGCTCATTCTCCTAAAGACGACAAGAACACACTTGTCGAAACGTTGAGCTTGGGTGATTCTTTTCAGTACCAACATAATTATGCCAAGGAAAGTACACATGGTGTACCGTAAAACCACTAAACTCTTCTCCTTCGCAATGTAAACCTTCAGCAGTTATATCGTATATCATTTTTTCCCCTTTCCTTTTCCGTTCCCCACCCCCTTCTTTTTACCTTTTCTCTCTTTTGCAAAGGGGGGGGGGGTCTAGGAACTTTTTTTTTCTTTTTGTTTGCCTCCCCCATTTTTACATAATTTTTATGTTGGAGCTTTTGTTTTGTGAAGCGATTTTTTTTTTTTTTTTTTGGGGGGGGGGGGCAATATTATACTCATTTCATGTGGTCGTCCTTATACCTCTTCATTATTAACTGCAAGTGGGTACGACAATTAATATCCCCGAAGTGCATTTTACCCAATTATATTATACATTGAACTGTTGTAGAAGACGAAATCTAACACGCCAATTACATTCTGATATCTGACATTATAGAATGTGATTAGATAATGGATCGTATTATACCAAGATTACATAGTAGTTGACTTAAGTCGTAATGTTCTCATAATGGGTGAATTGTTAAAACTCATTTCGCACAGACAGGGTATAAACTGAGACAATTTCATGAGTAAAATGAATTCTCCTTTTTTTCTAAAAATAATATGATAGCATCAAGGTATATTGCAATTGATATGTCTCCGACGTCGGTACAAAGTTTTTTCCTTTGTTCAAATTAAATCAGACAATCAGAAAAGGCATACACATTCCGTGGAGTAATGTTGGGGCCAGATCCATACACGAGCTGCGTTTTGGTACAGTTTACAATTTTGGAAAATTGTGAGAAAGCGACATGAAAAGCAACCAAACTTATGTTTTGATTCAACTCTTAAAGTTTCCCCTTTTCACTGAAAACTCAAAAGGAAAATCAAAACAAATAAAGTCCTCCATTATGCTAGTTTGATTGAACAAGAGAAATACCCCTCGAGGGATATCCCTTAAAGACCGGGTGGGTGTTTCATAAAGCTGTTCGTAAGTTAGGAGCGACTTTAAGAACGACTGGTGATCCTTTCTTGTGGTAAATGGTATATTCATTGGCGATGGTTTGCCTCGTAAGAAAGGTTCACCAGTCATTCTTAAAGTCGCTCTTTACTTTCGAACATCTTTACGAAACGGCCCCCAGGTCTGATCATTTTGCAGGTGTTTATATCCCCATACTTACTTATAATATATCTCTTCGACATGACGGCACGGAAAGTAATGCACCAGATATGTGTTTACAAATGAAAACAAGATACGGAGTATCCCTCGGAGTCACGACATGCCTTCCAGAAGTGACACATTTCTCAGACAGTGTGTGACATTTATACTTACCTTGGTCTACTTATTTCTGGTTTAGTATAACGAATTGAAAAAAAAAAACACGTCAACTGCAAGTGCATATCGGATACTTCAACCTACATGTGCGTTAAACCACAAAGAGGCGCCGAGATAGCAACTGGATTTAATCAATAAACATGATAAAGAGACATTAATTTCTTCCAATATCCCATCTAGCCCACAAGACAAACTTGCGACGCTGAAGACCTCATCAGACGCGAGTGATTGTATAATATAATAAAACAATAACCCCGTTCTTGTATTAAATTTGTCGTTCTGCGGGGGTATGTCGGCATCTGCTTTTGATGTTTCACCGATAATTATATTCCTCATTGAGAATATTATCACCTCGAAACGGTATGCTCTTTAGAAGTGGAAAGCGTTTAGACACCCCGTGGTATTGTTGTAGAAGTCACCTGCACCCTATAACCCGAATCTCTGCGAATTAATAAAGGAATATGAAAAAAGGTAGGCCTACCCGAACACCCTGATTGGGATAGTAGATATCTTAATATCGGGTGACCGTTGCGCATGCCGGGTGCGCATGTTTGTCTGTTTGTTACATGAAGTATTATCATTCTTCACGGTTCGAATCTATCGTTAGATAAAAATATGAAAGATAATATCACAAAATACACAAGCTCGGTGAAAAATGGGGCCTCAAAAGTAAAAAAAAAAGGAAAAAAAGAGGCACAACTTAAAATTGATAATGGTTCAGACTTTTGTATGGGGGAGGGGTATAAAACCATAAGGAGTTAGAGTGGGCGAACATTTTATGAAACAATCTTTGTAGTAAAGCATTCTGATAAACAATTACGATTTTTTTTTTTAAGTGGATGGTGAGGGATTGACCACAAAATACAATTAGGGGAGCGTTTCATGAAAGGACTTCTCAGACGTGTATCCGACAAGTCCCATTTTATTCAACAGTTACATTTAGTAACAGTGCTACCTTGCCAATCAACATTTGAAGAGGTTGATTCCAAAAGGGGCTAAAAAAAAGGGGGGGGGCTAAAAAAAATGTATAAAACAAATATCTAAGACGTGGGAATGAAATGCAACATATCACATTTGAAAAAAAAGGTTGGTAAAAATTGATTGCAAATGTGAGTTTTATTGCAAAAGGAGCTAAACCAAAAACAATTTTGTTCCAAAAGGAGCTAAATCCACTTTACAGTTATTTAAAATGTTGTATTTTTCCTATTTTACATAAAGTTATGCATTCAACTTGTTAGATACATGTTGTGGATACAAGTTCACACCATCAGTGCAAATTTTGCTGAAAATAATTTTTTATGAATATTTCTGGATTTAGCTCCTATTGGAATAAGATTTCGAAAAGTCACCATTCTTAGAAATGATGACACAATATTTTTTTTTCTTTTGTAATTTTAATTGGATACACATCAGAGAAGATGTGAGATGTATTCTGCTAGCCATATTTATGTAATTCTTGTTCAATTTTCATTATCAAACATGTTCAGATTGGCAAAAATTGACATTTTACTATCCATGAAAAATAAAAATTTATGATAATGCTTGATTTTTGAAATCATTATTTAATCCATCTAAGATGATAGTACTATCATACATATCAAAATAAAACAGTAGTGGCTAAGGTAAAGTGGTGAATTAATAAATCTTGATTTACAGAAAAAATACCAAAAGTGGATTTAGCTCCTTTTGGAACAAAACTCTTCTTTTAGGAAAGTTGTCAGATCTGACAACTTATCGGACAAAAATGTTGATGCACGCTCCCCAGATGGCAACTTTAACGTTTTCTTTACACTGATTTGGAAAATGGGGCTGAAGCCCCCAGCCCATCTGTTCCGCGACCCCTGCCAGGTAATTGTTCTGCGCAAACGCATGACATACCGACGTATCAATATTAGATATACGCTAATTGTAGACCTCTCAAATTTTAGGCCCTGGGCATGCTTGGAACATTTCATTAATATTCGACAAGCTGTCAAGTTTGACAACTTTCTTAGGCTTTCTCTTTCACTGATTCGAACATTAAATGTTTTTTTAAATATATATTGTTTTATATAAGAGGAGATTAGGTGTCCCTAACGAAGGGGGAAAAATAGTTAATCAATACATGCCCCCCCCCCCTCCGAATAAAAACAAGTAAATCCTATTATGTGTTGATTGAAAAGCTTAATTGAGTTTATTGTATGTTATATAAATTATGAAGAGTTTGTTCCGAAAAACGGTTAGGTCCTCTTTTAGCCATTCTAAAAATATGAGGTCTTGTTTTATGTTGTTGTTATAATTCAGCTGTTTTTCAGTGTTGATACCTCCATCATTGGAATGAAACATGTTATTTTAGAAAAAAAAATCTGCGGGTCCTCATTTTTTTCTTTTGAATTTTCATTTTTTTTAATCAAACCTTTTGGAAATAAACATAATCTAACTCCTTTGGAAATCAAATAGTGTGTGTGTGCGTGTGCGTTTGCATGTGCACGCGGGTGTTGTGTGATTGTGTGTTAGAGAGTTTCATAGTATTGACAGACATGAAATTGTATCCATGAAAGCATGACTTTGTGACACAGATGTGACAAAGGACAAAGAAAGTGAGAAACAAATACAAAAGGAACGGGGGAAAGAAAGGGGGGGGGGGGTGCGCAGCGGACAGTACATATAGAAGCATGCCTATAAACGTGACGAAAGCATGATGAAAACATAATGAACGAGAAGGGAGCGGCACACAAGGGAGGGGGGCTACAATTATTTCTGGAGATGGGCTCAATATTAAAACCACGGTCCACATTCCCCTCCTAGGGCAGCAAGACCGTCATGAACTCGACAAAAGTAGTTCAATATTATATTTTTTTATCAGTATTATGTCATTGGCCAATGCAAATGTCAGGCGAATGTCCTCTCATCATGTACGAATGCACTCAACGTTCTTTACTTTGGCGCCATTTAAATACACTTTAGACACAATAGTATATGAAAGCACTTTGATTGCATTGGGTTGAATTGTACTTGAAAAAAACGATATTAATGCAGTGATTGATACTCATCATATCATATGATAGTTGTCGTCTGAAGATAGTCACATACCGTTTCAACATTAATCATAACGTGTGTACTTTAAATGACAAATCAATGTTCAGATGTTGCCCCGCAGTGCTAGATTTATGTAAATTCTCACCAGAATTATAAGTCTACATGACCTTTCTTTTCAAATAAAATAATAAGAATTTAAAGATTTTCTCAAGATTTTTGCTCTCCTTTTAACTTCGTGTCAATTTGTGAGCTACATTTCACACATCACATTTTCCTTCACTAAAGTGATTATATTACATGTAATTCGCATAATACAAATGATGGTGATAATGATAATAATGATAACAGCAAATAAATAATACAAAAATAGCAATACTAAAACCTCCGACATGTCGTTCCATGAATGGTAGTGCGGCGCCGACCAGTAATCCACGGTGTGAAGAAACGTGATCGTTCTGTTCGGTTTCGAGTCGGTTTGTCTAGGGACGTGAGAGGGATCTCTCACGTCCCCGGTTTGTCTAATGTGACTGCGGCTTCGGTCATATCCACCCCCCCCCCCTTTTTCTCTATCCCCCATTCGCTCGTCTACGGCAATGTTGACGGGGTCCACTTATGGACTCCATTGAACACGGATACGATGTCGGATTCTCGGTCCGATCAAAATGCATTATTCATGTATAGTGGTTTGCTTGACTTTGCTTGACCCAACATTGAGGTGCAATTCCTAAAGGGCGCCAAATCCATATTTGTGTCTACACAGAAACGCTCGCTTGTTTGTTAATCATCATAGTCAGTAATATTTTAAAATCTTAAGAAAAATGTTTTTTATCAAGTTCTTTTTTTTTAATTAGCTAGGGTGATTCAGTCGAAGAACGTGTTAGTTGAATAATGTATCAATACCAGTGGTTCAATTTCCACTTTCAGGCTTTCCGAATTTACACCCTTCAGTTGCTTTCATTGGAGTTGTGCTTTAATAAGATGTTTCTGACATACTTTCGATAATCTTTTGATCTATGGCACGCCATTTGCTCTTCCCCTTGGTTTCATCAAGATTATATGCGTCCCACGACTATTCATTCCAGTCTCCCCCAGTGCTCCTTCCCCTTTACCCGACGTCATAGTGACGTAATGTATAACGTTACTATTAGAAATTAGAGCCGTATAAGCCTTGCAAGAAACCGAATCTCGATAGAGGGCTGAAAACTACGCCACTAATTACACGGATAAGTAATAACCTCTTTTATGTTTCTCACGGGGGCAGGTTAATGCGCTCAATTTTCAGCTCTTATTCGCGCCCGCCGTTAAACAAACTTGGCGATATGGCATGTATGGTTTTATGCATGTGTCATTGGAGACGTCAGAGGTTTTGTGATTCTAAAAGCCGAACTTCTCCAATGACGTTCATTATCTTTTCTTCTTCTCTCATATATTTATAAATATTCATTTCGCTTTGTCCCATGATATTGGGCGTGAAATCGTACACCGTCGCTCCCCGAGTGCTCATGTTTTGAACTGAAGATTTAATATTTCTAAATGGCGGTTAATACTGCTTCCCGAATAACGCCTTGTTTGCCCAAGCTCACACTACACGAAATGTAGTCATTCCATCTTTCGCGGGTTATGACAGTTGTGATATTCAAGTTTATAAGAGTGTTTTGTTCTTAAGCGGCCTAAATCTGTCGCAATATCAAACTGTTATTGGTGATGAATCGCATTATACATGACTGTAATAAGTTAAACACATTCAATATTTTATCAAATTTCTCCAGCTTACTGACGTCAGATAAAGTGGTGTTTTTGTGGTTTCATGCGAACATTTACACTTGAAATTATATTTTTTAATCGAATTTTTAATGTCACTATTTTCATAACCTAGTATTAAAACGATGATTGTCCAAAATTCCCCTCCTGCGTTAAACTAGACGATGTGTATCCAAATCGTTTCGTTTAGGGTCATTAAAATCACCCTTCATCATTTCATTAAAAGTCGTTATAAACTTATGTTGGCCTCTCCACCCCTCCATTTTCTAGGGAAAGACCGTTCAACACGATTTTATGGTTGATATTCAAGACTGCCTATCATATTTTAAGTATAAAAGGGGTATGAGCAGTCACGATATTTGTCTGTTTACCTACAACCACAAAAATGTTCACTCTGAGTTCACTCTAGATTGAGTGATCCTGGAAGTCCTTACCCCGAGACCGAAAATTAACTCATTTAAAGAGAATGCATTCGCTATTAAAACACCTTCATCACTTTTTTGTTTCTAAAATATCAACATTAATAAACTGTGAAAAAAAGAAAGTGTGACTTTTCCATTGGAATACAGTTATCACCACGGTACCCATTACGTATTATTAAAAGAATACAATAGTCTATGAAAAAAATGTCCTTGACAATGAGCACGATATATCTCCGGTATTTTTTTTTCTTTTTGTAATAATTTTTACCTTCAACACTTTATCGACGCCTCGTTTCCTGTCTTAATGTCTTTCATGATTCAAACTGAAATCATTACTCCTTCGCATCGATCCATTATCCTTGCAATGATATCGATTAATGCCTTCAAAGTATGGATTACACCACAAAGTACCTTCATCAAAACCAGTAATACCAAACACACAAAAACAACACTTTTTTATATCCCAGGGGCGCCGTGTAATCCATCCTTTTTAACAACACAACAATATCGATGCAAAAATTGAGCTAGGAGAAGAAAAAAAATGTTTATCAATATCGAATATTAAAAAGAAATGTATAAAATGATTGGATGGCTGTTCTAGATTTCCGTTTCACATAACACAAACAAAAGCATTTTCTGCACCCCACCCGCTTCTCCCACGATATTCGAAGCTTATGGTATTTAACGACATGTGATATATATATATTGTCTTTAAACTTATTTTTTTTTGCTTCATTTTTTTTTCAACATGTAATCACTCGGGAGATGAAAAAAAAGACTAGTGGTTATGATGGTAGCATGGACCTATCTACAGAGGATTATTCTATTGTTACTGGGGGTGCTGAGCGTTGTCACAGCACCCCCAGTAACAATAGATAATCCTCCGTGGACATTGGCGGCGGAAGCCAAACAATTTAGGGGGGGGGGACCACCAAAATTTCTTGACAAGCAAAAAAAAAAGAAGTTATATATCAACCAAAATGTTTAGGGGGAACCGACAAAAAATTTTGACAAGCAAAAAAAAAAAAAAAAAAAAAAGGTCATCAACGAAAAATTTAGGGGGGGGATCGTCCCCCACCTCAAATTTAGGGGGTGACACGTCCCCCCCTCCCCCCCCCCCCGCTTCCGCCGCCTATGTCCGTGGATAGGTCCATGAATGGTAGTTCAAACAACGACACGAATTAACGAATAAACTAATCAGAAGTACATGAGTACATGAAGTAAGACACTTTTGCCCTCGTTTGCATAGGTTATTTCACAGATTGATTTATTTCATATTATGTCGAGCTTCTTTACAATGACACTTTTAATATTGAGACAGGTGTGACTGCTCCATTTTGATAATTCCAAAGTTTGATTTCTTTTATCTATATATAAAATCCTTCATGATAACCATAAGTGATTAAATCTGATGTAGAATTGGATATAAAAAGGCTGCCTTTTTAATTTTGTTTCTTTATTTCTTTTATTTCCTCTTTTTTTTTTGTTTAATGATACAATATTTTGTAAATGTTTTGATTGCTTGTGATTGTTTGTGATTTGTTTTGATTTGTTCAATAAAAACATACAAGTATAAAAAAAAAAAAAATCGGGGGAAAAGACTGCGACGGTATGTGACTGTCACTGGAGAATAGTACGCTTATATTTGGCCCTGTTTAACAGTTCCTAAAAAATGGAAATAAATTACTCGGTAAACTATTCCAGAGAGTGCATCCATATATCATCCAATGTGTATTGGTATGAAAATCAAAAGGAGGATGGCTCCGTTCGTTAACATGATCAAGGGATTAACACATACACATTTGCATTTCAGAAGTCCATATAAACAAAAACGCATTTTTTTTTTTAGCTCATCAAGATATATTGCCTTGATGTTTACTTTGTGTGATTTTTTTAAAAAATTATATTTGCTAATATTTTCTTGACTGAAATCATATTTCAAAAAGGAAAAAAAAATTACAGTAAAAACTAAAATGTGAACCATTCACTTTAAGAATGCCTCGCGTTAAACTTTGTACACTCCTTTAAGAAAAAAATATATATTTGCTATCTACGTGATCTAGTTCGGTGAAATAAACTCACGAAAAAAGAAGATTCATGTTTGGTCGAGACTATATATTAGATCAGTTGAAAATATATAAGAGCCACAGAAAAAATGATTATGAACATAAAACCATTCGACATTTAGACGATTCCAGTTTCGTGCTATCATTTTGTTTTGGGCACGTAATCATGGTAATCTGTGGCTATTTTCTCTGTCCATAGAAAATGGTTTATCATTTTGTTTTTCCCCCGTAATCATGGCAAACCCTGTAACATCATGAACTTTATAACCATAGGTACAGGTGCTTCTTATGTCGCAGTCACACAAACAGAATTGACTCCAAACCGACCGACTGTATTTTATTCTAAATCATGTCATTTCTTTGATCGGTTTGCAGTCGGTTTGAACTTGTGTCACAGTGACTTGAACATGACGAAGTGCACATGCATGAACGGGATGGAAAGGGATGTCTTCAGATTGTTGTCCACTGAGAGATATTGTGACAAGGTTTACACTGAACTCTTATTGTCTTGTAATTTTATTTTCTGGTGCGCGGTCACATGTTTACAATAGCCACTGTACAGATGCTATAAAGTGTAGGTTATTCCTTACCATAATGTGAATTTGATTTTTTTTTTACATGCTAAAGATATACTGCCACTGCTTGACCCCCGCCCCCGGAGGAAATGACTGCCAGTTTTGTCTTCCGAGTCTATATAATTATGTTGATTTACGTTGTTAGCTTATACCACACCTAATATCTTATCACTCAGTCACACCTATATGGACCAACTGCTTACTATCAATGGTATAATAATATAAAAGGCTTCGATCGATGTGGTATTGTTTTTCTTAGTGTGACTGCGGCCGGCACCAGGCCTATGATAACATATCATATTGATCATCGGTATACGGAATACGAAGGACCTCCCATCCATCGTTTTCCATCTCAGGCGTTTCAGGTGCGGAAAGCGCCATGACTATCTTCCGCCAACTGAATTTAGAGTAGTTCGTGAATTTTCAATTCTTTGCTAAATGGCCACGTGCTGGGTATTTTCTAATCTCTCTCACGTATCATCCTGTTGTTGTTTTGGTGAGCAGAAGATTGGACGATTTGATATTTTGTGAGGGTATGAGGTGTGAGAGGGTGTGTGACGTGTGCTGTGTTTGTGAGGGTGTGCGGTATTCAAGTCCGAGGTTCCAAACCCGGCCACGGCTCCTATGTCCTTGGGCAACACGTTCAATCACTGTGCCTTTTATCTTATGTTTAACTATTTTGAAGTACTCTTGTTAAATGTGTCTATGTGTGTGTATGTGAGAGGGGGTGTGTGCGGGTGTGTGTGCGTGTTGAAAATGAACTTGCTTGGTGTGATGTAGCGGGTATAGGAAAAGTTTGTTTTCTACCTTAAAAAACATACTTATTCGATTGAAAGTAATATGAAAAATCCAAGAAAGAAATCGTCTCACCAACAATAATTGGTTATACATGTACTGTATATCGACGTTCTTTTGGCAGTGTTTGGATTTGGGCTAAATCTTGATTGACTTTCATATTGATTTGAAAACAACCCTATGCCACCTTTCATCAAATAATCATTATATTTTAAGTATGAACAATAGAGCCTATAATTGTAAACTAGCAAGATATTATATAAACATGGACATTGATTAACGATTCAGGCCAAGGAGGATTATCTCTAATTACGTCATTCTTGTAAAAAATAACCCTGAAAAAAGGAAAGTAGATTCTGTTAAGTCGAAAAACGTTCTCACGTATCGGTTGCAGTTAACAAAGTGTATTATAATCATGATCGTCAATGTGCTGTTCCCTGAAGGAGCATTCGGTTTCTTCTTGACTCTCTTGATTAACCTCATCCATTGAGTCTCGACTTCTGCAGGATGTTAACATATTTTCACATTAACTTCCCGCGCATCACTTCTTTTACATGCATGCTCTTTCAGTATGATTGAGCTGGGACGTGTCCTCAATATACGGCTGGGCGGGTTTAGCAATGATCACCCTCGCTATAATAGATGCATCTTACACGCGCCGTTTCATACACTATTCTATTACTCCGCCTCGCTAACTCCAAGATCACACATTTTTGTCTCAAAAAGAAGAAGAGGATAATGTTTTGAATGTCAAGTTGCCTATTATGGTCGAGAGAATGAGACAGAAAGAGAGAAAAGGCATAGTTTTATTTTTCGTGGTGGTTCAATGAGCAGTGGATCGCGAGAGTTAAAGCTAATTTAGATATATACCAATGGGTTTTTTTTTTTTTTTTTTTTTTTTTTTTGGGGGGGGTGATTATTACTGAAATATGACATCACACGAATTCACTTGATTCGCTTAAACAATCAACCAGTTGATCTGTTTAGAATCACGGCAATCAAAGGAACCAAACAATAAGTCACTTAATTCACCATAGTTTTTTTTATTTATGTTAATCAATAAAGTGATTACAAATTGTTTTATTCATTCTAATAATTGAGTCATTCTTAACAATATTTTAATTCTACTTATATTAGTCAATCTTCTATCGAATGCCTTCGTGAATCTTAGGGGTTTGTTACGGTTATTGTTGTGTGTGTGGCCTAATATAGACGACATTATGCATGCAAAGTTTCGTGTTTGAATAATGAGAATGAATGGGTCGAATTGTAGAATCGGACTTTAAGACTAAACAACATTTCCTTTTCCTTTTCATTTTTTTTTCTTTTTTTAGGGGGGGGGGTCGCCACAGTATCGCGGGGCGCTTCATCACTTACACTGTATCTACACAATAGAGAGAATCAAGTGCTCAATTTAATAGGAATTAGTCTGATTACGAACCACTCTGCAAAGTGATAGTGCAATGACAGAATAGGTATTCGACATTCACCGGTAGTTTATCATCGTTACCGACTGTTACTAATCAGTGATGATAAATTGAACCGTATGAATTTATTTGTTCAGCATTAAGAGCTAATTTGTCGCAGACATTTTTTTTATGAGACCTCAAAGCTTGCCTGCTGGTTTTCTCATCATGTTGTCTAAGATTGAAGAAGAAGTCTGAGAATCGTTTAATTATCATTGGAATGGTAGTCGATATCATGCAGTGTTTCCGTAAATTTGATATTCAGCCTTTTGAATTTACATTTATTTTTTATTTCACTCCGTTTTCAATATTCAAATATTCGAATCAATTCACTTTTGAGTCAAGAGAATTCTCGATGTAAATATATTTATTTTCGTTTCCCTTCTGATTTTTGTGTTGTTTGTTTTGTTTGCCCCAATATCACTACACTGCAAAAACTCTGGTGTTGATTGAACACCAACCCGGAATCTATATATGTCCACACCAGAGAAGTAATAAACGATACCAGATTCGTTTTGGTCTAACACCAGATAGGGGTTTATACAACACCAATTAGTATCAACACAGCATCGGTTTGATTACAAACTGGTGTTGTTTCAATACTTCTCTGTGGTGTGGACATAATCCGGGCTGGTGTTAAAGCAACACCGGAGTTTTTGCAGTGTAGAAGGTTGATCGTTTCATATCGTAAATGATCAATCGATACAAAAAGTAGTTTTTAGCAGTAAAACGATATAACTCGCACAGTCGTATTGAAAGACAACGTTCAAAATATGAATTTACTTGTGTTTATTACTTAAAAGAAGACATAGTGCACTATGTGAACATATTATTCACACTATCAAAATGTTCAAATTAAACAGTGAATATATTTTCACACTGTGGAAACAGTGTGATTGATCAAAGTATGTTCACATTGCCGCTTCACATTGTTGAAATGCTCAGTGTGAGGATGATTATACATTGTGTTCAACACTATGAACACACTGTGGCACGCACTGTGGGACACTGTTCTTTCCAGTATCGGGATACTCACACGCACATATACTAGTCTGCAGGCACAAACCCTGATTGAAACTTTGATCAACAAGTGTGTCTCCACGCTAAGACTAGCACATACAAATCTTGCTGTTTCAATTGAGCGAGAGGGCCTTCAGTACACAAGGCATGAGTACTGAGGCTGCAATTCAGACCCTTAACTCGAATGAAGGGCTTGCACAGCAGACTACACATATACACCCACTCACCAATAACCGACTAAACAGGTAGAGTAAATAAAAATACGAATTGTTGGATAATAGGGAACAACTTGCATTTACATTTGGTATTTAAAAATGCATGCTTTATACATGTAATATACAAATTATCACGGAATCTTTCGCAATAGTTTCACAATATAAGATTGGGTAAACCCTTTGTTGCAGTTTACGAAATGCCTGTACATTACGAGTTATCCTCATCGACCAAGGGCATTTCCAAGTCGTGCTCATTTTCCAGAATCAGCATACATTCTTCTCCACGTCTGAAAGCTTAATTTATATTCTGTTTAATTAAGTCCAAGTACTTTATCCACTGAAAAGGGATGTCTTCTAGAAAGTCCCTAAAAGAGATCGTAACACTATCCTTATCCCAACAACCCTCCAGAATATTACATGGGCAGCACGTAAGTTTGTGTTTCCTAAGACCCGTTAATCGACCTTTCTCAAGTACAGAGTAGAGCGAAGCAAGATTTCAGGGCGGAAAGCATTTCATAAATGCATACAGGCTTGCCCACTTTTAAATCCGGAAATCGGGTGTTAGCGGTCGATTCAATACCCCAAGGGACATGCCTTTTTTTAACAACCTTGACCACGAAACATCCTTAAGGGTGTGAGACGGCTTTCCTCTCCGTACGCTCGAGTTAAGTGGAACGGAGTTTATTTGAAATCATTTTCATCATGTTCATCCGTATAAAGAACAAAAATATTGTGTCCTATAGGCCTACTTTCTTACTAATTCCTAGATATAAACTAATCCAAAGAAGCAGTGGTACTCGGCTATCTGAACATTAGATGTGTATAATCTTGGTTCGAATGGTTTCAAAAAATATATTGCTATATGCATATAATGTATATTATAATAATACTCATATTGTATCTGAATAAAAAGTAATAAATAAATAAAGGAAAATACAAAATTTTGCCAATGAACATTTATCATGTTTATTATTATTTTTGTAACTTCAATGTTGTCAGTAGTTTTTTTGTTTCAATGCATAATAGATACAAGTACAGGAGATTCATTATACTGATTTGTTTTCTTATTTTTTTCAACTAAAACCGAGACCTGTTATCTAAAGAAATTGTACCACATTTATTGGGATATTATCTAAATACAAGGGATTTTATTTTTCGAACAGACAAAGTTACTCTTACTTGATATTTTTTTCCATTTCTTTTTTATCTATTTGTATTTAATGGCAATTAGACAAAAATATGTATTGTTTACAAAGTTCTAATCTGTTGCTATTCATTTAAGATATTTTTTACATAATGCAGTGATTTTGGGTTGATGACTTGTTTCAAATACAAGCCTCTGAACGTGGTGAACTAAAAAGAATGATTCCACTACTTGGAAACAAACTGTTACAATACTCTAAATAAAAAAAAGCAGATAGTTTGGCATACCGTTTTAGGTGAAGTAGTCTTTATGGGCGACCTCTATTTTCATCTGGGGTTATAGCAATTCCCAATCAGGAACTTGATATTTTTCATTTTCATCATTGTCCCGTTCTCAACTCCGAATCGTCGATGCAGTTGTAGCTATTACACAAATTTCCTTATACTATAACATTATTTCTTATAGGTCTTGAAAACGTATACCTACGTCAGTGATATAATATGTAGTAACGGAATTGACCATTTCGATCAATCAATGTGGTGTCAGTATGTCGCTCGAGTGACAGTCACACCAAGGATACAGACGTCAAACTGACCGATTGTATGACATTCGAAAAAACGTAGTAACTATGTTTAGTTTGGAATTTTTTCCCTCGTGTGATTGTACCAGTACTATGTCCCATTTCCATCACCTCGTCGCCAACATGGTCAACGGAATTGCATACTTTTCTTATTTTTGCGATGACCGTTTGCATGTATTTACATGCATTGTAGCGTTTTAGGGTTTACATTCTGAAATGACCTCCGTTTTCCCTGGCAATTTCGAAAGTTTTGACCCCATGGTCATGATGGATATTGGATACACGAAAAGAAAGTTTTGTTTGAGCGCTGGTGTTTCTTTCTCATAATTTTCAATCTGAATTGCGGATATAAAATAGCCGCATAGGGCTAACATGGCTAATAACATCATTTTTTTTTTTTTTCTTCTTTGAGTCATCTCTCCATATTCCCATTCAAAATTATTGTACCTACCTCCTTTCACAGCCAAGCCTCTGCACTATACTTATTGTGATACGGAAATGCGGAAATGTCTGGATGTTCCCTATATAGGAGCGGGTGTTTGGAGCTTCCCGCTCTATCCGGCGCCACAGGTGCAGATGACAGATTCGTATTTCCATTTGCCAAATGTCTTATTTAACTGGACAGTGACCGCTCCATGACAAACATACAGACGATCTTCTGAAGACTGGATCCTTTCGTCTCATGAGTGATTTAACATGGCTCACGCTGACGCCAATAAATATCAATTTCATCATAGAAAAAAAGGGTTCGCTCACATTGTGGTCCATTAATGACACTCCTGGGAAATACATTTTATGCAGTCTACACCGATTGAACTAAACTGTAGGGGTAGGGTGGGGGTAAACCCCGAAGTGTCTTGTCTTCATTTTCGTCTCCAGGGTCTCGACAGGTTACTGCCATTTCACTATATCGTCCTTTTGATTATCTGGTGCACTCTTATCCTCGCTTCAAATCGATCCTTGCTGGAAGACCAGCTTTGTTTTGTTGATTTCTAGTACAGGACTTCAGAATGACTTCTTATCTACTTCTGATAGGCCAATACGTTGCTTAAAGAAAACATGCACATAAACCATTGAGGAAATATCTTTCTAAACTTTTACATGAGCCTTTTTTTATTTTGTAATAAAATCGAATGTCCTCGTTGAAAGTTATTCATTGTTTATTATATATCCTTCGATGAGCTCATGCACTCACTGAATGCAGCTCAGGGACATTTTATTTTGAATGTTCTTGATTACATTGATTTTATTAATATATATATATATATTAATATATATATATATATATATATATATATATATATATATATATCGTGACGTTCGGTTTGAAAAAAAAGTGGCCATTTTAGATTTCTTTGAAAATACGAATTATTAGAACCATATTTCAATCATATCATCCATGGGAAATAATGTGTAACTGTGAATTATCTTTGGTCGAGCAGTTCTTGTAACTGAAAGGGCTACCCTGTTAAAATAAAACGACAAATAAATAAAATAAAATAGTGGCATAAAAAAAATTTCCTTCTCCTGCATATAATACCACACGAAATGATTTTAATGTTGCATGCATAGTCCAGGAAAGAATGTTATGGAAATATGCAACGTCGAGTAGTGCGGGAAGTGGGGTAGCCTGGTATTAATCTGGACCTATGGCAAGTCTAAAGGACTGGTATGGTCTATACACTGTGATTTGCACAAGTTGTAGCAAACAAAAAATTGATATCCAGCCTGATGTCACTCGTGCAGCCTCCATGTTTAAATCCTTCCCAGAAATAGAGGCCTCTAAAACTGACCCTATTTAGACAAAAAAAGGAACCCCTCGCTTCTTGAGAATATATCCATTTACCCTCATTACTTCCGTTATTCGTTCATTTCACCTGGCTGCACTGCGCAGGCGATGGTATAAAAATAACTGATTTCCCCTCCTCTCTGTTTTTTTCATTTTCTTTGCATGGTGTTCGGTGTATATTATTTCATTTACATGAAATCATATCCAGATGCCATGAAGTTTGACACTGCCACATTGCCTAGAAACGGTTTCATAAAGTTAGTTTAAATATGTATGTGCTCGACTGTTCAGGGAATATCATAATTTAATATTAGGCAATGTTTTCATTGTAAACCATGCCAGCATGGACTTCATTTATATCCAAGAGGGCTCCAAAATTGTAGATTGATTTGCGATAGATTTCGATTACTTCCCAAATCCCTATTTTATCAGCCAGTTTGGATTCGATAGTGATCCCTAAAATAGAACCATTAATTTGTATTGTTAACGTAGCTTATGTATATATATTTTTTTATTGTGTAGGGTATTAGATATTGAGTTATGAACTCAATTCCTAAAGGAAATAGACCAACCCTTAATCATGCTGATCCCGAGTTGCAGCTGGACGCGATTAAAATGGCCTAATTTTGCTTTCTAAAACTCCTCATTGACACTGGTTATATTTATCACGTGATTTCATAAACAATCTACACCATCAAATTTCCTCAGGGGTATATCACGGCTGAAACATGGTTACTTTGTCGCCCCAGGCAAGCCCGGTACTGTTTCACGCATAATCGCCGTCCTAAGCATACTAAGCGGTTCAACTGAAACCAGGATAAAGTCTGTGAGACTTTCAGGCCTTGATGGCCTGAAATCATTTCTCTGAGCTCTCCTTAACATCTTAATTGCCCACGACGTCCATTCTACCCGATTCCCCATGGTATGTAGATTTGTGCACAGTCATGTTTATTAGACATTTTAGATGGTATTCGATATCAAAGGCTGAACAAACGGCTTTATCATTAAGAATGTATCTTAAACAGGAGAGATCCACCATTACAAAAATAAAAAAAGGTGGTAAATGATTTTGTTTTAATGAAGGTTCGACGAAAATCCATAAAGCTTACCTTATCAATATGAGCTATAATTAAGTTTTACTTATTATGACATCACTTCCGGGACGTCCTTTCATATGATTGTATTATTCGATATGTACTTCAAACATAATTATATTATATAAACCCTAACTATTCAGCATCTCACAGCTAGGTAGGGTGAATTATTTTGGTGCACGTTCCGGTTCACATGGATTTCCGAGTAACTAAGACCTGGTGAAATGTATTTTGTTGAATATTTATGGTGTCCTTGTTCGAGACAGCGGGAAGTAGTCTACCCCTGGTAACATTTCCCAAAGTCCACTTAATCCTCACAAAATGTCAGTGCGGGTGAATAGATTCAACCCCGAATCTCTGACCGTTTTTTTTTCATCATAACTTTGTATTGTACCCCCCTCCCCCGCCCTCCCCACTCCTAATCTTATATCTATCTTTTTCATTTCCTCGCATTATGAGTAGTTTCCATGTACAAGCGCTGTTAAGACAATGTTTAAGTTTTTTCAATGAATTTTGAAGTGTTCCTCACACATTATCCCCTCTCTCTCTCTCTCTCTCTATCTGTCTCACTCTCTTTATTTCTCTTTCTCTCTCTGTTTCGTAATACATTTGACTCCCAAGCACCCCTCGTCTTAGTATTTATTCTGATTCATCTCCGCTTCCAACTCGATATTTTCCAAATAATTATAATCCTTAATTGCATTGTAATAATACTTAATAAATATTCATTCATCTTTTGTTTTCATTTTATGTTAGATACATTTCCGTTCTTATATTTATTGTGTTTCGATAAAAATTAGTATTGAACAATCCAATTTTCAAGTGTTGCATTTTTTCATCGGACTTAATTTCCTCGCCAGTTTAAGTTTCTCATTAAGATTGATACAGATCCCTTCTCGAAGGAGTGAAAAATCGGCATAATGACTCCCATGCATTAACAACATTTCAACCTGAATTTAGAATGTTTGCGTTAAAGGAGAAGTTCACCCTGACAAAAAGTTTGTGGTAAAATACAAACAAAAACATATTGGCGAATGTTTGAGGAAAATCCATCAAAGATTATGAAAGTTATTAGAATTGTAAGTCTTTGTTACGTCATATAAGCTGTCCCAAATAATTATGTTATGTAATATAATATGCATATTTCATTTTTGATGGTTTATGATGACTTGGAATTTTCTTTTTTTCAGGAGCGGTTGTGAAATAATTTGTTTGTTGATATACAATAATTGAGGTACAATAAAACACATTTTCATATACATATATATACTTTCTTAGAAAATGACATTTCATTGATTTTTTTAAATTCATTATACATGGGAAACTGCTTGCATATGGCGTCACACAAATACAATTCAAATAACTTTTTAAATCTTTCATGGATTTACCTCAAACCTTCACTTTTATTTTTTAATCATTTTTTACTGTCAGTCTTACTATAAACTCCTTGTCAGGGTAAACTTCCCCTTTAAATGTGGAAGCATGTAATCCCAAATAGTCACCTTTCTGTATCATTCATGTTCGCAAACACTGTTTAAAAAAACATTTTAGAAAGTATTTCTCCTCTCGATCTACTCTAGTGTTTGCCTTTTGGCATTTCCCCTGTCTGATCGAATACATGAAAACGGAAATTAAACCGAAGGTGGGCTTACGGGGCTAAATTTCGCTGCTTTCTTGGCGGCGCACTCAAGATGTTTCTCAAACATGATAATACCGAGTTGTCTCTCCCCGACATAATATGACGGATTCAAGAACACAGTGAATGTATTGAAAATACGTACCCGTCAAATGACAAAGAACAGCTGGGAGGTCTTTGTCGAAAATTGGTGAATCGGAACAGCTGATTAGTCATAAGTATCCGAGCTGAAGCAAAATGGTAAACGTGCCATTTTGTCCTGAGTCCAGCACAAAACTGCTGTTTTGATTCACCAATTTTCAATAACGACTTCTTGGTTGTTCATAATCATAAAGGGCATTTTAAAATTGAGCGAACTCACTGATATAATAATAACACTCACTAACCTAAAAAAAAAAATGGTGGGAATTATTTATAAAGCTATTCGAAAAAGTAACGCCGGACTTTACGAACTACATTAATGGATCAAGGAATTACCAAATATGCGTTCACATTTTTTTTGGTTTCTTTCATAAAAGAAATAATCATAATTTTACTTTAAACAACTGTATCTGTAATTTGTAATTAATTTATGTTTGTTTTGGTGCTCCACATATGTTTTTATTGGTTCTTGTAATAAGTCTGACCCTTTTATTAGGCAGTTTGTTAGACACTTTTTTTAAATTCAGTTATTCAATACAGCCAAATTCCGTAAACAATGATATAACCGCCGATAAATATAGATCTGCGACATAATGGCCTGGAACTAAAGAAAAAAACTTCTTCAAGATAAATCAAACATCAAACAAAAAGCTAAAAAAATTGACATATACCCTTTCAAATGTCAAGGCATGGAGATAATTTTCTCGAACGCTGTTGAAATATTAAATACCCGTCGAAAACAGATATAAATGTGACTTTATTGGTAGTGGGTCGTAATATCCTGAAGTACAGTTTGTGTGGGCATGTGGAAAGGGCAGTTATAGAGTATTGCATTCAGGGTGGATTAGGAAGGCTTATGCCAGCTATGACAACGAATGACAATGAATTTTGAGAAGACTATTGATATATATATCAAAGAAGTGAGTAAATTAGATTTAATGTTGGAATTGTGAATGTATTTTTTTTAAGTGAACCAGACGAAGTTCAGCGGAGGATATCGACATATTTATTCTCCCCTTTCTTAATCTACAAAAATAAACCTATTTTTTACATTTTTATCACTCTCGGGAGGGGGGATCTAGCCTAAAAATCGAATGAATCGGATGTTCCTTATACACGTGTGTCTCCCTAGAGTTTAAAAGTAGGCTACTACACAAGAAATTTATGATGTTAAGTAATACATACACACGCTGACTGCCATCAATGTGGGCGTAATGTGGGCGTAATAAGGTACACTGTATAGAATCAAACAACCCCGAGACGTAGCCGAGGGTATTGGAACTATTTCGAATTTTCCAAAGGTAGGTTATTATTCTTCTTCCTTGACAACATGATGTACTATATTTCTTTCATAAAAATGAAGTCATGGACCCGTGAGGAATCAACCTTCTCTCAGAGGCATCACGATAGATCAACATCTAACTTAGATTAACAGTAATTTAAAACGTAATGTTGCACGGCGTCATGAAGGAACCAATGAGCTGTTTTCAGTCATGTTCAGTCGTGGTTGCCATACTGGTCACGTGTAAGCTCTTAGCTAATCATCTTGCTAGGATCTGGCTCGTCTTCCATCTTAATATTATACAAATAATACACATCTTCGATGACATTGGTAAGAATTAAACGCACGACTTACCTTTGAAACGCACGAGGCACAACCAAGGGCGTTTAGACTTTTTCCTAAGGTAATAGGTTTGTGTATTTATTCGAAATGGTGTGTAATAGGTCCATGGTAATATATGTCTTATAAGATGGCAATTAAGGTCCTTGTTATTTGATATATCTTCCTCACCTCAAACCTATGTCATTATACTTTATTCATGGCCGTTCCATTTAAATGACCGATAATGTTGTGTTACCAACTATAATGATCCAACCAATCATCATGTGCCATTCGACATCATAAAATGCTATCCGAGAATGTACATTTGTTTTTATTCTGGAAAGAATGTACAGTGGTATGTTAATATTATCAGCATTATTACTACTCTCCATTTGACTCTTAAATCTATCAGAGGTTAAATATTGATAGAATCGAAACAATACCATTAAATAATGATTTACCCTAATCCCAATGGTGCAGTTATGTCAGGGCAATTATGTCGTTAATAATAATAATTGGCATTTATATAGCGCTTTATCAATCTACGACTGTTCAAATCGCTTCACAATTATTACCCGATCACTGGATTCATAGCATTTCAAGCAGCCTGTTAGGCGCACACTTGCTAAACCAACCACAATGACGGTTGTTTCCTACCGGTACCCAATTAGCACATGGGTGAGAGTGGCAATGTGTGGATTGACGCCTTGCCAAAGGGCGCTAGACCATGGTGGGATTTGAACACACGACCCTCTGATTAAAAGGCGAGAGTCAGAACCGCTACACCACGGCGCTTCCACCAAAGTTAGTGTCCTCCGTTGCCTCTACTTAGAAAAGAGACCGTTTCAAATGCATTTACCATGCCTTTTTGTTTTACTTTAGTTTCTTATAGTTTCACTTTTTGTGTGAATAGTGCTTTGCAGCCTTTGCTAACAATGATTACCCTGTGCAACTGCGACAAGTCAGAAAAAGGAATCACAATATTCAATCTATAGCAAGAGCCACCACCACCACCATAACAATATTTGTAGCTGTTCACTCACCGTGCTCGCGTCAGCTATAGATTTCAATCTTCTTATAACATCCCATTTCAGTGCAATTATCAAAGCCATAGTGTGGGAAATTACCCATATTCAACTTCCCTCTTTCAAGTCTCCTGTAATCCTTAACAGTGGATTTACCAACAGATATTTGGCTGGCACTTACTTTTTTGTCCTTTTTTCAGTTTTAAAATATTCAAATGGTGGATACCACTGCCTCTTTCGCAGTTCAAGCTGTCGTTTCTAGTACTCAGTACTTTCAAGGAATGTATCCTATAGGTACCCGCTTACTTCTACACCTCGGTCGAGAGAGGCAAATGTAGATTATTGTCTTGCCAAAGGACGTTTGCCTCAGACCGTGCATTCATTTCTTCGCGAACGTATTTGATTTACATGCTTTCATCCTTATCTTATACATACCTCTGTTATGGATTAACACATTGAATTGGATTAAACGAACTTCTTTCGATGCAATGATTGTATTGTCAAGACAAATCGAGAATCAAAATAGTAACGGAAAGGGTACCTTACCTGAGGTACGCTACAGACAGCAGCTGATCCCCAGGCCACCCTCAGCATGATCTTACACCTCCTATCAGCGGCCCTGACGCTAAGCGGATGGACGATGGCGGCGTACCGGTCGATGCTGATGACGATGAGGACGAACGACGACGCGTACATCGCGAAGGTCTCCATGAACATGATCAACTTGCACATGGTATTCCCAGCCAACCACGCCACCGTACAGAACCAGATGACATCGGTGGAGATGTTGATGAAGGTGATGAGGAGGTCGGCGATGGAGAGGTGGAGGACGAGGAGGTTGACGCGGGATTTCTGGCCTCGTTGGCGCCAAACGGTGAGGAGAACTATAAAATTGAGAGGCACTGAGAGAACTAGGATTGTCGAGAGGGTGATGATTCGTATCAGGTAGGCCAACTCGAAAGTCGGTGTCTTCGAGACGTTGAAATGGGAGTCAGACGGTGCGACGTAATATGGGAAGTCATATTCAGGGCTGGAGTTCGCAGCAGTGGTATAATTTGAAAGACCATTTAAGAGAGATGCGTTTAATAGATTTAAGATTGCTGACTCTGTAGTCACGGAGGACACGTATGCGGTCCGAGTCATGTTGCTTGTCCTGCATTCACTAAAATCAAATTAAGGAGATTATTACAGAGTATCAACTTTCGTTAGCACCAATCATTTGGAAAAGATGCGAAATAGAGATGAATGTGTTAGTCCTCTGATGTAAAGCGGATATCATAAATCGCGCTTTCAACAACTTCATCCAGCGAATGAGTGCACCAACTCATCTCGCGTTTATAAGCGGTGGGCAGCTAAAGTCTACGTCATTGTCACGTGATATTGTACTTTCATGTCATGCGCAAAACAAAGTGGTTGTATTATGTGATGGATCTAGCCCCCCCCCCCCCTCCACTCCCTCCCTCTCTCTCTCTCTCTCTCTCCTTATATTTCTATATTTCTCTGTTCCCGTCTCAATCTACCTCTCTCTTTCAGTCTGCCTGTCTGTCTCCCCTGTCTCATTTTCCCTTTCTTTCCAACTGTCTCTCTCTCTCTCTCAGACAGGTCAGAGATTCTCTACTTTTCTCGCCCTGTCTCCTTCTCAACCGCTCTCTCTCTCTCCCTTCCTCGATTTTTTTAAAATCTGTTTACCGGTTCTGATGATAGTTCAATGACTCGAGTCTTTAAGCTACAGCCACACCAGTGAAACCGACTCCAAAACAACCGACAATGTGTCATTCACATGTTTGTTCAATATCCAGATTACGGAGCCCGCCAGGTGAAATGAAGGAGAAAAAAAATCTCCGAGGATTATTTCGTTCCCTCGAAATATTATTTCGTTTCTACGAAATAATTATTTCTTGTCTCTCCTCCCAACTTCACCGCATAGCGCATATCACATGGCGTGTGCGTGCATGTGCGTGCAACACCACGGAAGAGAGAGACGAAGTATTATTTCGTGGGTTCGAAATACTATTTCGAGGGAACGAAATGATCCACGAAGATTTTTATTTCTCAATCATGTCACCTGGCAATTAAAGATGTAATAATATATATACTCACTTACTTCAATGGCTATCGTCATCATCATTATTGGTTAAATAATTGGTATTGATAATTTGTCTCAGAAGCACTTGTGGAAGTTGCTCTTTAAAAAACTAAGATTAATTATTTACAAAACATTTTTAAATCGTTGATTAATGATTTACATACTTCAGTTTACACTTGTTTGATGTTATTTTCCGATTTTACAGTAACAAAATCTAGTCTTATTCCTGTATTTACTCAAAACGACCTATTAATCACGTGAATTCGACCGTATACAAGGGGAAATAAAATATTATAAGCAATGTAGCAATCGTAAGCGACGAAGTCTTAGAATGATTTATGGACTCTAATACCATACATTTCGTACCTTGTAGATCGGTATTTTACTGATCACACTTGACAGCCTCTTTATTCGTAATGTTGGTTAATAATCTACAAATCAAAACCATGGACGAATTCGTTTAATTTCCTCTTATCCCGATGCCGCCGAAAATGGCGATCCGATGCGCTCAACTGACAGTTGTGATACATTGGACATGTTAGACAAGGAACAGAGTTTACACAAGATCGTACGCTCGGGACTGAAGTTGGACAAGTGGATCGATTGGACGATTTGCTTTTTCTATTTGTACATGATCTTAATGCCAATTTACGGCGACAAGGAATTAAAGGAGTGATGGTAATTAATTCGCTGCTCGATAAGGTTGTCGTCATTGATACTAATCAGCTACTGCAGGGTGGCGCAGCAGGAGGGACAGGGGCAACGCCCCCAGCATGGTTTTACAAGACCCCACACCCCACACCTCCTAAAATTAGAGAAAACAAAACTAACATGAAAGAGAGAGTATAAAGCAGAGAGGCCTTGGTGATTTGACTTAGAAAATGACGTCACCTTTACCCCCTTCAAATAATACTCGCTAAAACATCAAGAAAATTGGTACATGGACATGTAGTTGGTTAATTGTTCATGATTTTCAAAAGGAGTGGATCAATCATATTTCTTAACAGAACGGGCACATTTTTATATTTCTTATTTTGGTTATTTGACACAAGACAGATAATTTTGGGGACAAAATCGCAAAATGCAGATCTTGCGTCCTTGACAATACATCGATCTACTTTTGTCACTCTTTATCCAGATAAACTAAGCGGGTAGGTAAGGAGGTCGGAATACCTTGCGTGCTCTTTTATTTTTGTAATACTAATCATGGCCATGATAAACAATGATTTTTCGTTAGAAACATTATATTGCATACTATATCAATTCAATATTTAGTAGCATATTCATTTAGTATTAGATCAACTTTGAGTGGGGCATGTTTGTTTGTTTTTTGTTTGTTTCAAGGTGCACATTTCACAAGTATAATAAATCGGTATATCCCCTCCTATTACAATGATAATTCAACGCTTTCAGTTATACATGTAGGTATTTCAATCTTTAACGGCAAAACAGAAATATAACATGGTTTGAATTTCGAATTATTATCAATTGGTATGTTTTTGTTTTCTATTTTGGTAAAATGTAAATTGATTTTGAATGTTCATGCATCAGCAACGCACACAGTGCCAAGCTATAGTTTACAATATTCCATCGAACATCTCCTTCCTCTTTTATGCCGCGGGCAGAGTTCGGATGAAGTAACTCACCAGAACCCTGAATGAAGGATTATCTCCCCTTCATACCAACATTGCTCATTCTTAACCCAGTTCCTCATCAAAGCCCGGAATAAATCGCCTCCAAGCGGGGGCGCAGGATACCCCGGGAACCGACTTTTGCAGTGATGCATGCACGGGAGAGCAAGACGATTTCCACAGATAATAACTTGGAGATTTCACTCAGAGATAGGGACTTTGCATGTCCCCGCGCAACAAGTGGTGATCATTTAAGTGTTGAAGGTGTGAATTTATTTACGACAATTTATATCTATGCCACACACTTTTTAACGTGTTTGATCGATTCAAATAGCATTTCATATTGAAACACAATAATAAATTGTACAACTGCAGTTATATCATCCCTTATATCTCTGGGGGTCTATGCAGAATCCATATCATGATGATATAATATTTTGGATCGTATTTTTCCTCTTCTTCAAAAGTTGATATTTTTCCCCAGTTTTTTTTCTTCAAATCTTCCTTTACAAAATGGTGATCATGTAAGTGGTTAAGAAGTAAATTCAGTTTCAAGTACATATCTATGCCATACATGTTTTGGTTTTAAAATGTTTTGATCACTTTTTTACGGCATCCCACATTCACAGATTGAAAAACAATACATAGTCTGCACTTGTAATAATTTTGTCACATCTTATATCTTTTTGGAATTTTGGCGGAATGCGTATCATGATGAAAAAAAATATTTCGGAGCGTATTTTTTTATTTTCTTCCTAACTTGATATCTTTGCCATCGTTTTCTGCTGAGTGCTTTATTTTTCTTCGCTTTACATTCCCCTCCTAATTCTTTCTTTCTAAAAGAGAGAGAGAAAAAAAGGTATCGTGGCAGTGGCCATCAGTATTGTTTGAACATTTAGCTTTAACTCTGAAAATGCTGAGAGGAAATTGGTGTCTTGTTTCAGTCGGAGATACAAATTTTATGTGTGAATAACAAAGTATCTAGTAAGTAAAACACACATTCATCATAAGGTACATCGATGTGGCATTGATACATTACAGTAATCCTAGACAAAGTCTGAGCACTCTATATTCTTACAGGAGTGTAATATACTAATGGGAGACTAAGATTTGAAGGAAAAAAAAGAGAAGTCACAGAGATGCAACTGAACCAACGAAAAAGCAATGCGCAAAAGAAGAAGATGTTAATGCTAAAAAGACAACAAACAATAGCGGATGAAACGATTTACAGCATGCCGCTGGATACGTTGAATAATATTGAGCCGGTATTATGTAAGACAATTACACTTTCGTACAGATAAGGGGATGGCTTGGGTACTAGCCCCAAGGTAAGAAATATAAGATAAAGGAAGGGAAAGAGGGAGATGAAGTGTAATATTTATCACAAACTGACATTAAATTGCAAAAATATATCCTCGTTTTCCATGCTGTGCCCCCACAAAGATGTTTTTGCCGTTGTGCTATGGCCTAGTGAATATGTCTCTCTTTGGAACTGACTGGAGGCGGGGGTTGGAATCCCAGACTTGGTGCCGATTCCTTTAGCAAGAAATTGAACCATACTATGATGCACTGAACCCAGGTGAATCGAATGGCTATCCGGTAGGATTCACTTATAATGCACAGAGCTAGAAACGGCAGCTCGAGCTTATGATTTCGAGAGAGTTATTATGTATAATCCCAATTAACAGGGCGCCGCGAAATGATTTTAAAGTGGGGAGGGGGGGGGCGGCCATGCAAAAAAAAAAAACACACACACAATCAGATGGTCATTTGTACGTTTTTGTACACGGTTTTGGGAAAAAAAAGTGGGGGCTGAATCCCACCCAGCCCCCCCCCCCCCCCGTTTTGCGCCCCCTGTCCCCTACTTCGGTCCATCCTCCTTCTCTTCAATGTCTCAAATGTTATGTTCATTTATGTTTTCTTTTGATTTGTAATTCTGTAATTCTTTAAAAGAATATCCCCCCTCAAATCTAGAATTATTATTTCTTTTTATTTTGCATCCTATCGTCTTGTTGCATAAAAGCTCTTGATTACATCTGAATATTTTCCCTTAAACAGGTTAACTCGAAGAAAATGAGGTTACCAATGAGGACAAACCTGATGATGCGGTCACACCGTACGACAAATCCGACTCCAAAGTCCAAATCTACCGATGGTACTTCATTGGTACTGACCTATTAGTTTGGAGTCGGTTTTGGGTGTGACTGTGACATATTAAAAGTAGACTTAAAATTTTGAAAACGAGATCACATAGAAATCTAAATACGTTTTGATTCTATTGGGTTATTTAAAACCATTTATGAATGATTTTAGTGAAAAACACCCTCACTGTCTTGGTAAAGGAGTTTGGAATCGGATAGCAAGGGATTTTCTTTATACGTTTAATCGTTTTCCTGAATTATTCATGTGCTTCAGCTTTTACCGACGATGGTCTATATTATCTTCCAAGGAAAAAAATGGCGTCGCGATGTACTAAGTAATTCGTGTGTTGTTACAACTAAAAGGGAAAATCATCCTCTTTCTCTCTCCCACCTCCCCCCCCCTCTCTCTCTCTCTCTCTCTATCTCATTGTGTGTGCCTCGATCTCCCTTTGTACGTTAGTGAATTCTGCTCTCTGTCTTATCACTATTCTTTTTTCTTCACCTTTCCGTATCTTCCGTCCTCTCTTCCACCCCTCCCCCACGCTTTCATCTGTCACCTTCTGTAAATATTGTATTAAAGAACAACTCTCTCCCCCTTCCCTTAATAACACCCCTTCTCTCTTCCCCTCCCTCTATGTTTCACTCTACCCCCTCCCCCTCTCTCCTATCCCCACACTCTCTCTCTCTCTCTTTCCCTATCGCCCCGCCCCCTTCCCCCATTATATCCTAATACATACACGTTACGCCCAACATTACCACCCCCCCTCCCCCCCCCCCCCCCATCAACTCGAATGTCGCCCGAAACTTACGACCGGAACTCTCAGGGAAGAAAGAAGGTCGAGGGGCCGGGAAAGATAGATGGCAAACGGAAGAAACAAAAAGCAATACCTGGTTGCCATTTTCTTTCTTTTGTAAGGCATATTTTTTCAGGTTGAAGAAATATGCATATCCTTAAGGGAGGAAGTAGAAAAAACATTTTAGTATTTGAGCCATAGAGAGAACATGGCCGTTGGACATTTTTTGTTTCAAAGTTCAGTTTCAAAATTCTCTCTCCCCCTCTCCTTCCCTTTCTCTATCCTCTACTTTGTTCTTTCTCTTCTCCTTATCTTCATTTTTATTGTGTGTGGGGGGAGGGGTCGTGGTCGATTCCAAGCCATGGCGCGCTTTGCATCAGCAAGAAATTTATCCACATTGTGCTGCAATCAACCCAGGTGAGGTGACTGGGTACCTGGTATGAATTTATTCCTTGAAACTTAGTTCGCGTAACAGCTGATCTGCTAAATCCAGCGTAATCATGCTGCATTTATACTGTAGAGCGTCTAGAGAATTCTTAAGAAGGAATTGTTAAGCGTTAAATGAGCAAGTATAATTATTACGTGTTTCTTCTATTCCTTAATCTTTTCATCTTCCTTACTTAAATCTCTGTTTTATCCATTGCATATCTTCTTCCTCCTCCCGACTTTCTCATTTTCATCTTTGTAAAAAATAATGTTAGTTATACCTCTACATAATTTATATCGCTCTCTATTAACTCCCTCTGTCCTACCTTTCCCATCGCACTTAACTCCCCCCCCCCCTACCCTCCCTCTCTCTCTCTCTCCCTCTCTTCGTCGCTCTCCCTCTCTGTCTCATCCATTTCATGTATATGTTAAGTGTCCTCTATTAGCACACACATCTTAATGCGATAAAGTGCAGATGAGTCCGTACTTTCCAAGGGGGCTAAGAGGGCTGGCTTGCATATTTGGTCCATTTTTTACCGCCATGGTGCCATTCCACATCTATAATCAGCGATAATGTTTGGCTATTCATACATGGCATAGATTCTAATTCGTCTGTGATCAGATCGTGTACATAGGGCAACGAGTGTCGCCAGTATGTGCAAATGTTTTATTACAAAGGTGGTATATATTGATCAGGGGTAGATATGAACTAATTATGGTAATTTTGACTAGGAATAAGAGGCCTTAATGGTGAAGGCACTGCATGGGGCGGCCTACCACAGGTGAAGATGGCCCCTTTGTCTAGATTCGTTAAGTTGTGAAATAAGAGAAAATGATAATTGAAGCAGAAAATTGAAAACGAAAGAAACGATAAGCAAGAGTATGCATGAAAGGTTTTTGCGACTTTTAAACTTTCAATACCCGTATTATTTGATTGTGAACGAATACGTTACATTTTTAGTCGTTTTGCCCCCCCCCCCCCTCATAAATGTATATATCCCAGTGATCCCTTGTTAAGCTCATCGTAATAACTAATACGATGTTCTTTTATGCATTTTATTTTCTAAAAAAGAATACATAGGAACAGTCATTAATCGAAATACCGTACATTATTATTTCGAAGAAAATTGAAAATGGCATCATACAATACAATGTTCATATATAGATAGATAGATAGATAGATAGATAGATAGATAGATAGATAGATAGATAGATAGATAGATAGATAGATAGATAAATAGACATATATATAGACATATAGATAGATGGATAGATCGATCGATAGATAGATATGCAGACAATCAATGAATGAACAAACGAAAAATATATATATTAATGTATGTAATAAAGCATAAGGACTTTCGGAACAGGAAATATGTAAAAGAAAAAGAAACACACAAATGAAATGTCAGAAAATGGATTATGGATGGGCTGTTCTCAAATAATATTCAATATTGAAAATATTACTAAGCTTGAGTAGATATACTTATTTTGAATGACGTAAACGTAAATTTCATGAAGAAAGTTGCTCAGGTACTTAAAAATTCATTAGAGCTCTAAGGCCATAGATTACATGAAGTGCACCAGTCGATGACAGTACAACATAATGATACTGACTGTGCTTGTACTGTCATTGAGATCTATGGTAGATGTTAAGTGATTGTGGTCATTTTGATCGGCGAATGAAGAAGTTTTGCCAAATTTTGGAAGAATGGAGAATTATATTTCAGGATTAAATGTAACTACAGTGCACACCTGAAGGAAATTGTCTACATACCATCTTAAAGAAAGTATGTCCCGTAGATGATGATGAAGATGAGGAGGGGTGTTGATCTTGATTGTGATGATGATAATGATGATGATGATGATGATGGAGATTATATTGACGACGGCGACGATAATGAGGATGATACTGATGATGATTACGATTGTGAAGATGATGATGAGGATAATGATGATTGTGACGATGATGATGAGGAGGGTGATGAGGATGATGCTGATGATTATACAATGGTGATTATGACGATAATACTGACGATGATGAAGATGATGATGATGATGATAATGATGATGATGATGATGATAATAACGATTGTAGCTGTGGAGTTGATGATGCTTTATCCAGATTAAAACCAAATCTACAGTTTGCATAAATTATGCTCCTTTGCGTTTCAGTCAGTTTATAGCAAGAAAACATTTTCAAATAAATATGAATTATATGACTTGATCTGGTGGGGGGGGGGGCTACATGGGCGGGGCTATGGTACATGTATTTTGTTAGGGGATGACAAACCTAAAAAGGGACATAGTTTAATTTAAGGATTATTACAGAAATAAACAAGCCAGACCTCGTTTAACGTTTACTCCCTGCTTTAATCTATTTCATTCCCCTTGTTATTTTTTAAGTTTTTAATACACTTCTTGAAAAATCATAGGAGGGCAGTTGCCCCTATACCCCTGCCCCTCCTTTGCTTCACCCTTCCTTCTTCTCGAATAGGTTTGAAGGGGTTGCAGGGCATAAATGTTCCTCTGGGAAAACATTGAAGTGGTTGGGATTCAATAAGCAAACCCCGGGGACCTATTGGCCTTCATCTTCATATCTCTCTGAGAGTGGAGGAAAGTTCAGGCATGAAGTTCACTTCTCATGCAGAACCGTAAAGTCATTTAATAGAACAATCACTAACGATGATTGTACAGTCACACCAACGATCCGAGTCACAACCGATCGCTGGTTTGCCAGTGGCAATAACGTAATAGCTTTGATCAATCTGGGTTCGGTCTCGCAGATATCAATGTGACATAAAACAGGAACATAGAGTATGTATCGTCATCCTAAAGCACCTGAAAAAAAAATCTTGAAAAAAAGTCAAGGACAAGTCATAAAAAGAAGGTCGAGAAAAACAATGGAAGAAGATTGACGAAAATGATAGAACATCTGCTCCTATGCATGTAAATAAAGAATTGATGATTTTTTTAAATATATATATTAAACACAAGGCGTCCCACTTGGATTGGAAATACGAATTTGTATGTCAAATTTACCTTTAGAATAGCGACGTATTTGAATTGTAACCATCGTAATATTTGCATTTTAATGTCTTTGTAATCCGTTAATGGAAAATAAAACGAGGGTCATTGTGAACCATGTAAAAATACATTTTAGAAAATCGAGAAAAAAAATGACGGGTTTTCAATTTGTGAACACGGGTATACAATTAATGGTAAAAATTCAAAGACTCATTTTTTTCGAAGATCATTAGCTCTTGCCTAATGATTGATGACAGCAAAATAAAATTCAACAAAATGTTTTGTATTGCTGATCTACCACCCCCCCCTTATATAACTGTCTGGCTTGAAGATTAACAATAGATCATGAATAAAGAATACGTAGAATACGTATGGCATTTGTTCTTTTTCCAGGATAATCTTTCGTAAAAATGCTGCAAACTTGCTCATTATCTAAATATGTTTCTTATCTAAAAACATGACTTGTTTTGCCAACAATAATATTTGTTAAGAGAGCCTGCGTCACAGTTACAGGGTTGTCAATAGACCGATCATTAAATGAGGGCAATGACACGTGTTGCACTGTCTTGACGCTTTTAATAATAGGACGTTGCACCTATATTTTCACAAGGTATGAGATATAATTTTTACAAGGCAAGATCCGAATTATCAGTCCAGTGGTGTCACAGAGTGTGATTCAACTATATATTCAGTTTAGATATTAACGAGGATTTAACGAAGTTAATACAAAAATAAGAGTGATTAAAGAAAAGGTGCCTTTGTGGCAGTTGAATGTCGAGGCATTCCATGTTATTAAAAATAATGAAATAAAGTATTTTACCTGGGCATTCAAAACTTAATCAGATATATTATTAACAAACCTCTTTAAAAAAAATTTAGACATCATGGACCACTAACAATCGGACGTCGTGCAATTCATATACAATGTATTTATATTTCATAAAACATGGCCCTAAACTTTCAAATAATATCATTTCAAAAACATTAACTTTTAACCATGTTGACGACGCCGCGCTGCCGCCGTCAGAATAACGGTACATGTAGTCTCGCTCTGGTGTGCAGGCGAGACAAAACTGGAGAAAGGCATCGCCATTAACCTATTGCCTACAATAGAACCGAATGGTCCCTGTATAAAAGAACAACATATCAACTCAGTAGTCAACGGATTAATATATGTCCGACGGGATGGTAATTCATCGTCCATTGGAACGAGAGTAATCAAAATTTAATATGTGGGGTTTTTTCTTCTTCAGGGGGCCGTTTCATAAAGCTGTTCGTAAGTTAAGAGCGACTTTAAGAACGGCTGGTGAACCTTTCTTACGCGCTAAACCATCGCCAATGGTGTATACCATTTACCAAAAGAAAGGATCACCAGTCGTTCTTAAAGTCGCTCTTATCTTACGAACAGCTTTATGAAACACCCACCTGGACACTTTAAGTACCTGTGTCATTGCCCTCTATCTTTAAACTTCACAATTACATTTTCTTAAGGTAACATTAGTCTTCATAACGAGTTATCATATTTTGTTATCTTACGTATTCTGTTAAAATCGTCGATTCGGCAAATAACGATCATTCTTCTCCTAAGGTAACACTTTACTTTTTTAGAAGCATCCTCGAGAAGACTTTTATTTTAAATCAGACGTGCCGTCTCGAAATTCCTTGATTTATTTTAGCGGAAACGAAAAACGTTTCGAAAGCGTTGGTGGCAGGTGCTTTCCGTAGAGAGACAATACTAAAGATCATTAATGCAATCATAATTCAGAGTATACCCCCGGCGTCCCCCCCCCCTTCTTCATCTCTCTCCCTCCCCCTCTATCTCTCTCTCTTTCCCCTCTCTCCTCTCTCCCTCTCTCTCACCCACCCTCTATCTCTTTTTCTCTATCCCTCTCTCATTTACATGCGGTTTTTTTTACTGAAAACTGGGCAGCCTTAGCGCAATATGATAAAGTATTGTATCTTAATAAGCAAATTAATACGAGCGCGAAGCGCGCCCTAAAATGTTGATATGCAGACCCGAAAGTAAACCTTATGTCATGTTTAACATTTACGAATGTAAAAATTAGGGCATATAAAACCTATTACATACAAGGTGAAGTGTGTTATGCCCATTCGACACATCCACAAGAATTGCTAACTCTTTGTTTCCCCCAACGTATGGCATTATAATATATGGCAAAAGGTATATCTGGCATCGAGTGTATATAGCCCGATTATTATCGTCCAAAGCGTGAAGAACAAGAAGTATACATATTTGATGACGTTAAATTTTTAATCATACTTGCTAGGCACCAGCATTACCAGAAGAAGCGCATATCCGCTTAAATATTTCATATGCTTAGAAGACGTTGCCGTAGCACAAATCAATCCTAACGTACATTTTAATTGAATATATTCGCGAAGAAAGTACTTTGAACTAAGTTAATGGTGTTTAATTGAAAGAGATTTTGTTTCCCACTGGGCCTGTTGACAGGCGCTTGTAAACAGGCTGTCACCATGGCAACACAAAAATACACTCGAGCATTTTTATTTTTCGCAACTGTTGCGTCAATTGAACGGACCTTTCCAGTACCGTGCTGCAATTCGAGGTTAGAAACAAATTCGAATATGAATTCATGCAATATTGTATTTTTCTGAGGGGGGGGGGGGGGGGTGGATAAGAATAACTGTCAACATTTCATAATAATCGGATGCAATTTACAATCTCACTCTAAATTCCAAGGATTTAAAATGAATCCATATCGGCTGTGACTAGTGACCAGCCGAATATTAGATTTAGATTTAAACCTTGTTGAATTTAAATATAAATCTGAAATATTTGAATTCAAATCTGTTGAGATTTAAACGTTATATGAATTCATGCAATATTGTATTTTTCTGAGAGGGGGGGGGGTGGATAAGAATACATGTATAAAATGTCAATATTTCATAATAATCGGATGCAATTTACAATCTCACTCTAAATTCCAAATGAATCCAGAGTTTGTAAAACTGATCCAGATCACATTATTGACATCTCAACAACTAGTGAGTGACTTTTCGGGACCATCTTAATTTTCAAAATCTGTATAAGAAAATTGTTAGATGTGTCTCTATTGATAAAAATAATGCCATTATGAGGGGGAAGCGCTTCAATCTACTCACATAATAAATCAATCAGTAATTGATTTGAGGTCGAATGTTAAAAAAAGGTATAGTCAATCTTGTAAGATTCAAGAATTATAGTGATGGTCCGAGATAAGTGTATATATTTTTTAACATGCTGGCCAGACTTTAACATGTTTAATTTCAGACCGGAATCGCTCACACCGGACTTGCTGGAGACTATCATCGAGATGTATGTAATATATCAAGTATTTCGTTTATATTTATGCAATTGGAACATATAGCAACATGTTTAGCTAAGATTGAGTTTTAAATTGCATTTTAAATCGTATTGTTGCAAGGAAATTGCAGATAGAATTATATGTGGTCCTTGAGGTGTTTCAAGTGCAACCCTTCGGCATTTTCAGTACAATAAGATGATATGACTGTAAAGTGATGGTCCTGTATGAAATATTTAAATATAAATAAATAGAGTAAAAATGCAGAAACGCTGACAATTTCATCAACATCGGATATAACAAATAACGAAGTTATTGAATTTCAAAGTTTATCAATATTTTGTGAAAACAGTTTTATGCACATTGTCAAGAATATCCATAAGATGGACCGATGATGTTATATCCCCACTTTCCTTTTTCTTATGTTATTACATGAAATCAGACTTGCTTCATTTTTTTCATACAAGTCATGTGTAAATGATGTGTCTCCATTTTGACGAAATAAGTTGCGGCAATAAATACATGTGTAGCTTAATCAGTTGTCAGTCCAATTGTTTTAGTTCTTGTTAGACAATTTTTGAATAAAGATTATATTTCATATAATAAAATACAAAAGAACAAGTGGGAATATGACATCATCAGCCCACCTAATGAATATTCATGAAGACATGCCTAGGTCTCAATAACTTAGTTATTTGATTAAATTTTCAGCATTTTGCTAAGTGAATTTTACTCCATTTTTTGAGATATAAATATCCCTAGCCTGGACCATCCCTTTAAAGACCTAAATAAACTGGTTAATACATGTGTGTGAGTGTGTGTACATACTCTTTCCTAATGACAAAGTTACAAAAATAAGCCTTTTCAAAATCCAATTTTATGATGAATTTTGACATAATTTATTTAGAAAACAATAAATACCACATTTCACTCATTTTCCTTTCCTTTACTCCATTTTTCGCTAAAATATCGGGGTTTCATGCCACCGTGCCCTCCCCCATCAGTCTGTACGCCCATTTCACCGACTACTCAAACTGCATGCAACATTTCTTGACATGACGAGATTCTCATTGCGGCGATCGAGACCGCATAATTTAAAGCCCATATGACGTCACTTTGATACCAAATTTTTATTGGCTGCTCAAAACCTATCTGTGAAAAGAAAAATTACGCTAAACAATGTGAAGTATATTAACTTTGTGTTATGTGTTACTTTAAGATTGATCAGAGTGAATGTTGGTTTATGCTTCTCACATGCCTAAAAAGTGTGTATGAGATCCTGAAAATAATTGTATGGCATCAAAATGATCATTAGATTTAAAAAATATGTTAAAATCTAAAAAATATTAACCGTGCTTTATCAAGCTGTGTAGACTTGGTTAAACGGAGAGTATATAACACAACGAATGTTTTACTATGATGAGGGTTTTTGGCTGAAATTATTCTACAAGTAACTTTTATCTCTGGAAGAGGGCTGGGTAGCCCTTATATGCGTTATCAACCTTCATTTTGTTTACATTATGCCCGGAATTTCATGGGATGGAAGGGGGAATCGTCCCCGCCGTGCAAAATTGCAAAAATTAACGGCAATGTACACCCCACACTAGTGGCGTACCTAGGATTTTCCACAGGGGGGGGGGGGCAAATTCGTCCGCCAAAAAAATTGACAAGCAAAAAAAAAAGGTCTTCAACCACAAATAGAGGATCTCGTCCGCCAAAAAAACTTAAAGCTTAGACACCGGGCGAAATGATGATGATAGAATTTAAACGGAAATCCACGGAAATCAAAACGTTTCTCATGTAAATGCAAAAAACATGGATTATCAGCCCATTTCGATTCCAAATAAGCTCCTTATTCATTTCTCCCCGTATTCATAGCCAAATTCTGGTACCGCTCCGACACCTCCATACCAACGCTAAACCAAGGTTCATCACCGCAATGGATCGCTACTTTAACGCCCAGCACCGTTCCAGCAATCCCGTGTCCGCTCGCAAAACGCTTACAACCGCTCCACCAAAGTTTGTGAACCGTTTAATCACCGGCCAGGCAACGTTGTCCAGCGTTCAAGATTTCTGCGTTGGCCTAGCCAAGCGTTCACGAACTTTCATCTAGCGGTGCCAAACTTTGACTGGGCGTTGTTAGAGCGGTAGTCAACTTTGATGGAGCGGAAAATTGCCCACTCTTCACCGCTTGCAATATTTTGAGCAGCTCAAAACTTTCGGAGCGGTAGGAGGGACCATCAGCGGTGGCCGAGCGTATTCGGCGTTGCCTTAACGGAGGCCAACTTTGGTTATACGGTGGTGAACGGTAGCGATCGGTGATGATTTTTTATCTCCGCTCCACGACCGCTCCAACAACGCTCGGGCGGTGTGACCAGGCCTTTAGGTCCCTTGTGGTCAAGGCACCATTATTTAATTGAACAATAGAGAGGAATTTCATAAATATTTTCTGCAACTCACTGGCGTAAATCCTTGCGTCACACCTATTGTTCAGGGAGAGGGGTGATCTATTGTTCCACACCCCCTAAACAATATATGTGACGCAAGGACTTACGCTAGTGCTGCAACTTCTTGCACTTCGCGCAATTTTGATTAATAAAAATGGTCGATTTTACAAGAGTAGCGTTTGCTTTCGCGGAATTTCGTCATCATCTAGAGAGATGTAGCGAATGTAAAAAAAGAACATAATTCGAGGCTCAATAATTATTAAAAGTATTAAACGACCCCCCCAAAAAAACCCTGTGGTAGTCCACAAATGGTAAATTGTTATCGTAAACATGGTGGATGTAAGCCGTTATTCCAATCTTAATCAGTTAATGGCAATAACTAGTTGGGCTATGTAATTCTGACCAATGAATCTGACTGAGTTGCGATGTAGTTAAGTCATCGATGACATAAAATATAACCCCTGCATCGTAGGATTTCCAAGACATTCATTGTAACAATTTCTTAGAAAGGTATGCAATACTACAAGACAGATTGGATGTGCATGGCTCGCACTTGCAACAATACATTGATATAGCTTCTCGCTTTCGAAAGCAGTAATGACTGATTTGGTTAATCAATTTGAAGAGCATCGAGATCATCAAACGGTTTTACCGCCAAAAAGACATCATATAGAAGTCATCTAACGCCGCCCGGGATAGGTGCGGGAACACCATACGATATTACCCATCTTACATCTATGAGGACATTCATTTTAACCGCCTCGCTTCGAAGTTCCGTGGCATTATTGACCAACAGATGCAAGCTAAATCATTTCTTTGCTAAATCGTGCCGACAAGAAGACGTATATTGCCATCTTTGTGGCATGTTTAGGGTGGAACTTTTTATTTACCTTGACAATACCTCAATCCAGCACTTTCATATTTACTCGAAATGAACTACGCTTTACAAGGCCCTGCTCACACGATTTTTATGTTCTTACTCTTGGGAGTTTCAATTTGAACTAGTTTCCTATACAATCAGTTCGACTGTCCTCAGTAAATATGAATAACTGGTACTGTAATGTATAAGTTGAATAACGCTTATTTACTTTTAATTATTTAGGACATTTTCGATTTTCGTGTATGCTACTATGAATCGGCTTATTCCAATCACGTTAAAGGGGAAAATGTATGTCGGAATATCTTTAAGAAATGATTGGAACCCATGATTAGGGGGTCCGTTTCACAGAACGTTATCATGGTAATTGTGACAACTGGCATTAGAAAACTAACATATCAACATTGATGTAAAAAATTGGCTGAACCTCATAACATGGTAATTACCATTATGGAAAAAATATCCATAATCGTATTGACATTAATAAAACGTTGGCCCGATTTGTTGCCCCTGTAAAAGGAGTATTCGTCAGATAGAGATTGATTTAAATATCTTGTCGTCTTATAAGAGTTAAAGTGATACCACTTTTTTCTATGCCGTCCTGTACACCTCTCCTATCTTGCGTAAAAAAAGCAATTATATAGCTTTTATGGTAGGCCCCCATAAAGATTATTCAAGAGGACAACCCTTTCCATGTTCCCCAGTGGATGCAATATTCGTCTGAACACACTGTTTTCTACCGGGCTGTCCAATCCCGCAACACTGCAAAATATGTTGGGTTAGATTTAACGAAACGATCGGCGATGTTTTGCTTCTAGTAATAAGCAATTTGTAGATTGACTCCAACATCTAGAAAGTCGAAAGTCCCTGATCAAACTGTGATTGATTGATTTCGAATAGCCCTGAGATGGTGTTTTTTCTTGGGCAACATTCCACATTCCGTCAGATGTGATATCAACAGCAAAATTCCATTTCCGGTCACCTACATACGTTTTACTTTGGATATTTCAGATTTGATGAGCCAAACGATCACTTATTTGTTGCCTTTTTTTTTAGATGTACGACTCTTCCTGATATCATTGTTAAAAATGAATTCGACTGCATTCAAATAAATATCTAGATCGATGTTGAGAGATCCTATGTTTTTTGCAAAAAATAACTGAAGGTGCCGTTAAGCTTTTCGAGCTACGGTATATCAAAACAATGTCTGTACTGGATTGAGCCATAATAGTTTTATCGTTTTATAATAGATATTTCAATATCTCCATAGTTTCACGTATGGGTAGTTCAATATTTCAAAAAAAAACTAAATGACATATATAAAAAGACTAAATACGTAGAACAAACACATCTTTTTTCAACTCTGTTGAAGTCCGGATTTGCATTTTAACGTCGCAGTCGCATCAACTAAACCGGAACGGAACCGATCTAGTATTTATTATGCATTTCCAATGCCATACCATCGATCGGTTTGGAGTCGGTTTTGCTGGTGGGACTGCAACTTTAGTTTGGAAAACTTTGGGATAGGTAAGATGTAGATGAATAACAATAGAAAAGTTCCAACTTCCCCATTGATTTTTTTTTCTTTCTAATCCTTCAAGAAATCTATAAATCTCGGAAGAGCAATATCAGTATTCATGCATTCCCAACATGTGACTATGTTCCTTTGTGCTTGACATATTCAGAGGGATTCTAACATCGATAATCTTTTGAGAAAAAATAAAGAATTATCGGTGTTAAGATGTCGATGATAAACTAGAAGCGAGTCCATATCGGTTGACGGAGTCTCATGTTATTGCACTCTCTTGATAACTTCCAACGGGGCATTAAAAAAGCAGCGTTTTATTGGGGCTCATATTTCGTTGGTTAGGGGGCTCCCCACTGGCGTTTTGATAACATCACTTGCATACGGATGCTGGAAGCTGGAGAGTCTCGCTTACATGTAAATGAGTCTGCACCGGAGCGCATATCCTCCCCACACTTGGGAAATTTGATCTAAAACATAAACGTACATATTTTGCGAAACTGATAAATAAGTTGGGGGATTAATAAAAATTCATATAACCCGAAAAGACAAGGGCGATATAGCGATATCATCGTGGCTTCCATATCAGCTGATTTCCTGTAAAATCGTTTCCTTTTTTCTTGATTTTTTTTCAATTTCAAACATTTTAACATTTTTGGGGCTATGTTTATAAAAAGATTATATAACTTTAATAATATCAATTCTGACTGAATAGAACCTTGCGTTTTCATTTGATTCATAATAAATCACATATTATTTCAGTACCAATATCCATGTATTTTGTTGTGTAGTAATAGAGATGCGAACTATTTAAGTTTAATCCATTTACCGAGATGGAGGGCCTGTGACAGCCAGATTCTGAGACAAGTGAAGTTCTACATAGAAAAAATACACCAGTGTCGATATTATTTTACATTTATCTATTCATTTATTTTTTTTCTTTTTATTTATTTGTTTATTTATTTATTTATTCATCTATGTATTTATCTATTTTTTTATTTATCTAATAGTTTACCTAGATAGTCAGTAAGTAAGTTAGTTAGTTTGTAAGTTAGTTAGATAGTTAGTTGGTTGGTTCGTTCGTTAGTTGGTTAGTTAGTTAGTTAGTTAGTTAGTTAGTTAGTTAGTAAGTTAGTTAGTTAGTTAGTTAGTTAGTTGGTTGATTACTTATAGTTAGTTAGTTATTCTATTGTTTATTTATTTATTCATTTTCGGTCTGACAAGAAGCGATCCAAAAAGGGAAGGGTTGTCGCCGCAGAAACGTCACCCCCCCCCCTCTTGAGATGGTTAACTATTCGATCATCTAACTCTATGACCAAACCTCACAAAAATCCTGACTCTTGCTTTGCCAGAACCATAAATGTAAAAAAAAATCGCCAGAAGTGAGAATAGGGCAATTATTATAAGGTAATTCTTCCGGACCGTTCGATTTCAGCCACATTTTGATCTAGGGTAATGACTAAAAAAACATGGCTCTCGTTACATCCAACTTCCTCTGCCCCCGCGTGCGTTTCGTAAAATTATACTTTCTCTACTTTCAAACCCAATCCGTGCCCTCAAAAGTCGATAAATTGTGTCTAATTATTGAACCATAATGGAGTATTATATGACAGTTTGAAAGGGGGTCAATGTGTCATGGAAGCTGAGCTAGGTTTCTCAGACATACGAATGTTTAAAAAAAAGAAGTAAAAAAATGATAATTCGAATAGCGCATTTTTAAAGTTTCACTAGGAAATGGCTTCAAAAATACCGACTGTTCGTTCATGAATTACATTCGATGGATTTTTTGTTCATAAGTTAGAAATCGCCCTGCATGTTGTTGACGAAATCGTTCAACCTTTCCCGAACTTTATTCTAACTTTTACTTTATTTAACCTATATCAACTTAAACGTATTAACATCATTGATAGAAGGTAATAAAGTTGCGAATATTTAAAATTCGTAAGAAGTTGAAATCAACATACCTCTATAATATATTTGATAAGTTCAAATTAGTAACATAGGTAATGTCATTTCCATGTAGGGGAGGCTAACTTCCCCCATATAAAGTAATAAATACCATCACATCTTGTCCATTGTTTTGGGGATTTCGGGTTTTTTTCAATGAGAAAAACATTATTTCTGTCAAGAGGATATTGTAGGCATGTTGTATTCTAAGGGCCTATATTTTGATTCCTGCTCCGAAAGGCCGTGCTTCTATCCCAAACCCTAATATTCCACTTACCTAGAACCAATGTGGGATGTAAATAGTCCAGGTGTGGTGCACTGTTAAAAAAGCCTGATTTTACAGAAAAAACAAGATTTTGCAGAAAGCAATAACAGAATCATTATGTAAATTCATAAAACAGGAACTTTTCTACAATTCAACAGAACAGGTCTGTTTAAAAAGGGGAAAATGGTGTTTATTTATTAAAGGAAATTTGTAAGGTTCCATACACCAAATATCAATTTCCTGTAATTTTACATGATATAATATAAGATTACGCAATCTGGTAAGAATACAGGTGTTCTCGAGACTCTGCTGCAGGAACTTCTTTTATTTTAAGGATAAATTTTATAACAGTGTGGTTGTGAAGTACAGTCGATCACACGGAGTCATCCTACGAGACCGACAGCCCACGAGCCAGACAAATGTCTTTATTCGAGGAGTTCTCGACCGGCATGACCGGTGGACGGTCACCAATTTCACGACGAGTCATGTTCGCGATATTTGCCTCAAATTACGCGATTTTCTGTCACGAACTTAACAATTCAAATTTCATTCATGTCATTGTTTATTTATTTCCAGTAAAACAATCATAAACATACCGTGCATACTGCAGCTAAAAAGCTGAAATGTATATGTATTTACAGACTGAGGTGTAACAATTGCACATGTAGTACTACAGTGCGTATAAAAAAAGGGACAGATTTGAAAAGTCTATAAAATTTTTGTTTCAAATTATGATGTCTATATTTTGGTGTAAATATGTGATATAAGGTCTTATCTTTGAAATGCAATTAAAAAAAAAATTGTTCATGCTTGAGCAAACACGGGACGTTCTTGTTGGTGGTTCAAAAAGAGGCTTGCGCCAGAATTGCAGAATATGAGTAATATGATGATCTGACTTCTTGCTAATCAGGAGACTTCCTCTTGACCTTTACATTATCTGTGCCATAATTTTCGAATTATGCTGTCAAATTTTATTTACAAATTTATTCATTTACTTGAATTATTTTGTTTTTTCATTTAAACTTCTCTTACCTTTTAATTTTCCTTCATAAGTAACTGAGAAAAGAAGATTTTTTGTCAACCCAAGCAAAAAGATTTACATTATTAATTGGGAAAACTTGTGATTATTCAAATCATTTTATTATGACTGTGAAACAAATTATGTTATGTACCTTTAAAAGACATGAATCTATTTTTCAAGGTGTCATTGATTCCTTGACCAAGTTTAATTGCTTGACAGGAAACACAGGAAGGGATTCACGTCTTTCAATGACAATGGTGTATCGAGTCAATTTTGGAGGAGCTAGATATGGCAGATCGGGTAAAATGTATTAAAAAGTTGTGAGCGAGCGAAGTGAGCACGCAAATACTCCCACTTTTTTATTACAATATCAAATTTTGTGATAGATTTTGAGATAATATTCAGAAAATAATATCATATTTTACTTTCTATCTTTCCTTTTATTTCCTGTCCACTTTTTTTCTTGGTCATGATTTTTTTAACTGAGGGGGGGGGGGGGAACATCCCAAGCCCCCGCCCATCTGTGAGGCACTGTTCAAAAGGCACCATAACCTTTGTAGTACACAATGAAAGGATTTGATGAAAAAAATCCACGCTCTCCCATACTTCGGTTGAAACAAAATTGTTTTAGCTTGAAGAAGGAATATTCAAAGCTAACAGAGAGCATATTAAAAAGAAACAACAACAGAACAATTTAAGCAAATAAATAGATCTGAAAATGAATTTTGACCGCATGATTTGAAAATTATGACAAAGATAATAAAAAGGTTAAGAGGAAGTCTGCTAATTAGCAAGATGTCCGATCATCATATTTATAATTTTATGCCATTTTGGCGCAAGCCTCCTTTTTAACCCCAGACAAAAACATTCCGTGTTCGCTCAAGCATGAACGAAACTAATTGTTTTAATAGCATTTGAAAGATAAGACCTTAGAGCACCTATTAACAACAAATATATAGACATAGACTTTTCAAATCTGTCCCGTTTTTTTATACGCACTGTAGTATAAAGCAATAATGTAATAATGATAATGGCGAGTCCGGGACTTTAATATTGTCTGGAGGTTTGCAATATATATATATATATATATATATATATATTGTTTGGGGGGAGGGGTTGCGAAGTTGACAACCAACAGAGAAGTTTGACGGCCTACGGTCGCAAAATTTGTTGGTCGAAGTCACGTGTGAAAGAGCATACTTCAGACCCACCCTGGAATAGTGATCTCATTTTGTTTTTACAAAACAACCATAAATTTCAATTCCTTGCCTGGTTACTTTTAAATTGTTTTTAATCTGTTTCTTTACAAATCATTTAATCACATTGTTGGTTTCCCCATTAAATCATTATTTTTTATTTTATTATATCTGTCACTATTTAGTTTGTTGTAATGATGAACGTAATGAAATTGCTGTTGTCGATTTTTTAAAATGTGTTTTGTTTGTATTTCTTTCGATCATGCGCAATGATAATGTTTAGTGAAATTTCAATAATGATCCTTTTTGTATACATAGATCAATAATAATTTGGCTCAAAAAGGGTATCTATTTCGTGCACACGAAATCATCGACGTTTTGATATGATAAGTCACTATCACGGCGGCCATTCACCCTTCCCTCTACATTTCTTTCCTTTCTTTTGTCTATTTTTGTAATTATTTTAGTGACGAAAGGTGTTTTTTTCTAGGGTTGATAAACAGGCACCACCTCATGAATTACTCATTTATTTGTGCATTTTCGAGTATTATCGATCAGATTCATTATTTACCAGTTGTCCCTTGGGAGAATGATGAATATTATATCCAGACATGAGTTTCATAGGTGGGGTGTGTCAGAGTATGGTCTCGGCTTTGGGCAATTCATGTCTCTCATCATCTCCTTGGACATGTTGCACAAAGCGTCGCAAATCAATCGCAGCTCGGAAAATAGCATAGTACTTCAACGTCAACCAATCAGAGCTGAGCATTATAGGAATTTTGTTCGATTTATTGAATTGCGTTCAAATGTAACCCACTCTGCAACAGATCATGGGTTCAGATTTGATGGACGGATCTACGGATGTGGCTTGCGCTGTGGCTACTCTGCATCCAGTCACATAAATCTTTACAATCAATCGTAACATTGTAAGGGCCAATCAGCACCGTTGCTGAATGTACATGCTGTTTAAAAGTTTGATGAGTAACACCAATCAGATTCAGTTGATTGATTCATCTTATAGCTGCTTTCGGATTTACTTTAAATCTCAAAACTTAGCATTGGAACTGTTGCATGACGTCGGTGGATGGCCGAATAGTGTACGCGACTGTCACATCAGCGAAGGCTACTCCGAATCGACTGATGTAACGTCTTTGGAAATAACGGAATATCATACGTCGGTCTGGTAACGGTTACATCGTTGTAACTGAGTCATATTAGCCAAGAAAATACACTGATCTTCCAATGCAACACAAATTCAATAGGGAAGCAGTGCTAAAGAGGTTATCTTGATAAGAACCAAGACAAGCAAAAAATGTTTTCACTTTGGAAAAGAAAGTAAAGAGGGAACTATTATGGACCTTCTTTTTCACCTCACCGCCACCAGCGGATCCATGGTTCACCGCGTTGGTGGGGTTAAAAAAGGTTGCTACTTCAATTCACTACTTCCCAGGCCTGATACTTCCACCTGAAGCCTTGGGGGCCGATGTGCTTCTGGAAAAATTGACCATCCACAATTTAACTATCAACATTGTCTTAATCAGAGTATTTTCCTTTCTTCATCTATATAGCATGCTTACACGCAAAATCCTTTTTGAACCAAAGATAAAGGATAGTGAATTTTCGGTTAGAAATACCAATAAGAAATGCAACGAACGCCATACGAGCAAATTTTTAGACCGTTTCGTAGGATCTTCTCAAGAAAACCGTGCGAAACCAGCTTTCGCAAACTATTGGTAAGTTGAAAATGTGGTCGATGGTCTTGTCCAAGATTTTTTAACGTTGTACGAAACCCTTTCTTCGTATGACGGCCGTACGAACGTCGTAAACAACACCGTAATAATCTTACAATGGTCGTCAGAAAGCCTTAAAAATGGAGATTCGTATGGCGTTCTTCCGAATGATTAATTTGTAAAGCGTTCCTATGGAACTCGTAAGGCGTACATTTTGTTGCAGCTCTTTGGTTTTTAATGGCGTAGTAACATTTCCACTTTGGCGAGTTGGAGTTGCGAGTCATACGCGAGCTGCGCGAGCTCTCTCTCTCGCCCTAACTCGCACAAGCTCGCGTGAAATTTACATTTTTTCTGGAATTTGCTTGAGTGACAAAAGACTCAACATCGAGTTCACTACGCTTGCTGTACGAGTGAACCGAGCGCGAAACGAGTCAGACCGAGCTTATTATGAGTTGCAGTGACCTTTATACGACTTAGAGCGAGCTATGAACGAGTTATCAAGATTTTGTTACGAATGATAAGAGTTACATACGATCAAGGTGAAGGAAATGCACATTTTGGGCACTCAAAGATGGATGCAGATGGATGCCGGCGGCGGCGGCGTCAACACCAAATCTTAACCGAAGGTTAAGTTTTTTAAATGACACCATAACCTATAAATTATATAGACCTAGTTCATGAAACTTGCCCAAAAGGTTGATCAAGTACTACTAAACATCCTGCCTGAGTTTCAGGTCACAAGACCAAGGTCAAAGGTCATTTAGGGTCAATGAACTTAGACCATGTTGGGGGAATCAACACCAAAATTTTAACCCAAGGTTGAGTTTTTGAAATGTCATCATAACTTAAAAAATATATGAACTCAGTTCATGAAACTTGGACATAAGGTTATTAAAGTATGACTGAACATCCTGCCTGAGTTTCAAGTCACATGACGAAGGTCAAAGGTCATTTAAGGTCAATGGACTTTGGCCAATGGGGGTATTTGTTGAATGCCATTATAACTTTAAAAGTTTATAAATCTGATTCATAAAACTTGGACATAAGAGTGATCAAGTTTCACTGAACATCTCATGCGAGTTTCAGGTCACATGACCAAAATCAAGGGTCATTTAAGGTCATTGAACTTTGGCCATTTTGGAGATTATTATTAGATTGCTGTCATAACTTTCAAAATTTAGAAACAGTTTAAAAAATTTGGATATAGGGGTAATCAAGTATAACTGACAAGTCTTATAGGTCACATGATCAAGGTCAAATTCAAAAGTTGCAAAATGACACAATATTGAAAGTCACTGTTCTTTTTTCCGTGGTGATGAGTGAGTTTCTCAGCGGTTTATTTTTATTGTTTTCATGCACCTTAACATCAACATTAACATGGAATCAAACACACCTCTGCACAAGGAAACACATAACAAAAAAAACATCACTACATAAACAAAAACAAAAACATAAAAAATGAAGAAGCATGGGCTTGATTTGCATGGATTTTCATCTCTATTGACACAGACAAAAGAATCATGTTCTGTATTGACCCTTCATGACTATTTCTGCTCGTTTTGCAGCTTTCCAATTCAGACCTCATCCAACACTTTTGAATCCTGCTCTATTCGTCATGGCATGATCATAACAAGCATAGTATCATTTTAAGGGAAACTAAATGATCTTTTGAATGATATCAAATATCCATTGTGTAAAATTTGGAGTTGGGAGAAATTAATGGCCAAAATAAAGTTTCAAAATTTTTTGCTCGTTTTGCAGCTTTTCAATTCAGACTTCATCCAACACTTTTGAATCCTTCTCCTTTCGTGATGGCATGATCATAACAAGCATTGTATCATTGTAAAGAGGATTAAATGATATTTTAAATGATGTCAAATATGCATTGTGTAAAATTGGGAGTTGGGAGAAATTAATGGCTAAACTCAGATTTTCAATTTTTTTTAGGGGTTTATATATGGCAAAAATATAAATCCATGGACATTTATCATTCAGCTGGCATGTCAATGAGCACTCGCAACGCACTCTGAATAAACTCATACGAAACTCGCTGTAACTCGGGGTGCTCGATCTAAAATCGCTCTTATCTCGTGGGGACCTCCACTTGACTCGTAAAACGATCGCAACGCTCGTATCTCGCTCTTGAAAACTCGGAACGCACTCGCGTATACTCAGATGTGGCGAGTTATTACGAGTTCTGACGAGTTTATCTCGAGCTTCTTGCGAGTTATTGCGAGTACTGCGAGTATATGACGAGTTTAGGTGAGTTCAATACGAGTTACAGCGAGTTAGCAAAATTTTTGAACATGTTCAAAAATTTTGAAACTGCTCACGACTTCAAGGAGAGTTGTCCCGAGCTTGAAAGAGCTCCACCGAGCCATGCCGAGTTGTCGCGAGTTATCCCGAGTTTCATGGTGAGCTTTATGCGAGTTATCGCGAGTGCCTCATTTTGGCAACTCTCCATAACCAGTGTAGTAAAATCACGCGAAATCGTCAATACGCAAACATGTAATAAAATGAGGTCACCACAGTGAATCGATAACAGCGAGAGCGCTGCACATTGCCAACGGTTCACAGAGATTTGCACGCAAACCTATGAGAAACAAGCGAGAGCGAACGATTCCACGAGCTCTTCCCCCCTCTTTCCCTTCCCGGTGATTTGTCCCAAAACAAAAGGATTTCCGCAAACTACGATACTTTGTTTTTCAACTTTATTAGCATCCGATCTATCCATGCCGATTAGATTTTTACCGTGCCATTTTGTTATAAATTAGCAAAAGAACATGTACATCAGTTTTGCCAAGCTGAATAAAACGACTGGTAGGCGTTTATGACAGCCGTTATTCACGTAAACTTTTGTATCCGATATGTGAACTTTCATTCCACATGTAGTGTACTGGTATGCACACAACGTCGTACTACTACAGTGATATTGAAGGTTTTTGCGTTAGTATTAATATTCAGAGGTGATAGCAACGGGAGCATATAAGATTGACATGTACAATAAAAACCAGTAAAACTATATAAAAATGATGAGTCCTTGATGCAGTTCACTGTATGACACAGTGAAGGAATTATCAGGATCATCACATCATCACTGCACTTATTACAAAACAGTTGAACATGATGAAATTATAAAACTTACAATACTTGTCCAATATCACATGAATCATAATATCCCTTATTTTTCCTTTGGCATTATAATGACTGTTGAGTGCAGAAAAGGGGGAAACAGTGACTATTTTAACTGGTACTGGCTGGTTGTTCCCGTAGTCAGTTAGCGTGCATTTTTTAGGCCTACATTCACTATGATCACGATGGCCAGAGAACAATTCCCCTCAATTCTCTCTTATCATGCTTATCATTACATGTATCATGTGTATACCTGGGAGATGGGGTTTGGTGTGTGCATAGAGCTACTAACTGGTGTGGGCATGCAAGGAAATATACCTGAGTTATAGGCCTTAGTTTGTGTGTAAGTTCATTGGGCATGTTGGGTCGGCTCTTCGGTCAAGAGCGCCGGTGCTGTGTGCATCATCGCACGGTGCGCGCTTCTGTGTCAAATACGCGCGAAACGACTAATAACAGGCTACAAAAATCACTCGACCATGCTGCCGCTATGCGAATTCGGTGTGCGAAGATTACGTAACTTTCACCAAAATTGACGCTACACCGTAATGACGATTTCGTGTTATTTTACTACACTGATAACTCGCCATTACTCGCGATGTTAACTCGCCAAAGTGGAAACCTGTTTTACGGCGGCCATACGGCGAGTCGAAAACAGCCGTTTTAACATTTCTTTGTACCAGTCTTATGTCCCATATTATTATCGCAACCAGTCGCAAGACAGGTCTCTGTACATGTAGGTCGCTTGCACATGTGCAAGTGTTGCACGACCTCAAGTCAAGTAAATGCGACTACTTAGTTGTGCCACCTCTCGCACCAAGTCGTACAACGTTGAACAACACTCGCACGATGATCGCCCGACCGATGGTACGACCCCGGGTACGGCCTGATGCGAGTGAATCGATCGTATTTGATCGCGTTCGGATTTTGAACATGTTCAAAGTTCAGATGTGACCAGTCACGACCACCTCGAGTTCGTGCGACCGTCTACAACGACTGCGAGTCCTCGCAAGACACCAAGAGATCGATCGTGCAACAACAAGAAAAAACTGTTGCAGGCGGTCGTAAACTGGTCGGACGTCAATCGTGAAAGGGGCTGAATGGTCGCATACATGCGAATGCAACGGTAGTGGAATGTAGTAAGCCGTAATTTCGATCGGTCTTGCAACAGTCTCATATTATCGCACCCAGTCGCAAGACTGGTCTCTGTAGGTCTCCAGCACATGTGCAAGTGTTGTACGACCTCCAGTCGACTAAATGCGACTATACTTAGTTGTGCCATCTCTCGCACCAAGTCGTACAACGTTGAACAACACTCACACGATGATCGCCCGACCGATGGTACGACCTGTTGCGAGTGAATCAATCGTATTTGATCGCGTTTGGATTTTGAACATGTTCAAAGTTCAGATGCGACCAGTCACGATCACCTCCGACCACCTCGAGTTTGTGCGATCGTCTACAACGACTGCGAGTGCTCGCAAGACACCAAGGGATCGATCGTGCAACAACAAGAAAAAACTGTTGCAGGTGGTCGTAAACAGGTCGTGCGTCAATTGTGAAAGGGGCTTAACATGACCGATTAAATCGCCGCGGCGTTTGTACGAAATTCGAAATGATGCCTTAAGAATCTATGTCTCATAATATAACTCTCTGCGAACTCTATAATTCGTACGGAAAAGTCGTTCGTAAAACCTTTTTTTTATTATTGTAATTATTATATCATTATTATTATAGTTATACTAAAAACGCTGTTTAAAATTTACAACTGCTGTTAAAACTTTTAAATAAATGTAAATAAATGTTTAAATTTTCTGAACAATTTGTTTAAAAAGTTTAAACAATGATAAAAAAGTTAAACAACTTGTTGTTAGAGTAACCGGCTTTAACAATGTGCTATGTTGTTTTACTGTGTATTATTATTATCATTATTATCATTATTATTATCATTATTATTGTTATTATTATCATTGTTATTATTATTATTATTATTATTATCATCATCATTATTATTATTATCATTATTATATTCTCGAACCAAACAAGACTAGAAACAAAGAATATACGCGATACATGTATGTTTCAAGTCCATCCCAACGATAAGCTAATTTGAATGAATAGCGAAACATGTTCATCAAACAAGTATAACGCAGGACATCTCATCAAAATCGAGATGAAATAGAAATATATAAATGGCATTTAAATTTCACACAGTCAAAACGCTATTTATTTATTTATTTTTGATGTCCAACGCTGTTTACAATTATAAACCTTACATGAGTTGTTTAAACGTTATAAACAATTGTTGACAATCTTAAACAAAAAAGAGTTATTTTTAAGTATTCGTAATAAATTAAGCATGGTTGTTTAAGCTGTTAAACAACTACTGTGAGGTTCATAATAACAAAGAGCGATGTAATAAATTTTAAACAGTAGTATAGTCGGTGTGTACTGTAAATGAATGTCAAGTCAATCTTGACATTCATATGCCATAATAATCAATATAATGATTGTGGGCATTAACGGAAACACAAGAAAAGACAAGGAACAGATAACGTCACCCACCATATAATGTTCATAAAATATGTAATATGGGGAGCTTTTCACAAAATGTGAAAGTGGAATTAATCAATCTATTTGCTGTTCCTTTTTTCTGAAATGAATAGATTGGTTCTATACCTACGTCATAATGTCACAGTGATGCATATCATGGCTGATAAAAGCAGAATTAGGTGATTCATAAATGTCATATTTTAGAGACTCTTCGAGCAATTGCGCTGGGTTCTCCATCTTGACGACAAATAACGAAGAATGGATTTATAAAGATTTTCCTAGGCATGTGTCTTTAATCTTATGACGTCTATTCATATTACCCCCGCAGTTTTGATTATTTGAAGTAAGATTTTCTGCTGGAGTTTTAGAAAGTAAAATGATTTTTCTTGTTCCCAAGTGAATACTGTGCTCGGTGACAGTTCTCCTTATACACGCTGATTTCAGTTCCATTGCTGTTATAATAATAATAATAATAATAATAACGGTATATTTACCCAGGAAAACTGTTCTCCCGGCGGGCCCTGCTATTATTACCCGGCTAAGCTAGGCTACCGATGCAGGTGCACACAGCTTCTCGAGGTATTATTTCCTGCCGGTACCCATTTACCTTACCTGGGTTGAGTGCAGCACAGAGTGGATAAATTTCTTGCTGAAGGAAAACACGCCACGGCCAGGATTCGAACCCACGACCCTCTTTTTTAAAGGCGAGAGTCAGAACCACTAGACCACGACGCACCCACAAAGGTGACACAGTTAGAATTCAAAATATGAATAACTGATATATTAAACACCATTTAACAACTTGTTTTAACTCATCTTTTTCAATTGCGAATTGTTTCGCGGAATTTCATGACGATGTGCCAATAACATCCCATTTAAACATAAAACCGCCGATGTTGCCTCGAGCTCAGTGCATACAAGTGGGCGCGTCGTAGTCTAGTGGTTCTGACTCTTGCTTTTAAAACCGAGGGTGGTCGGTTCGAATCTTAGTCCTTTCCAAAGGACGCTAGACCACGATGCGATTCGAACACGCGTCCCTCTGATTACAAGGGGAAAGTCTGAACCGCTACAGCTACACTATAAGAAGCTTCCACAAAATTAATCAACAATGAGGACAAAGTTCATTCGCTGAATAATATTCATGTATTAATTGTACCAAAGTTTATAATTAGGCCTACTGTAGAAATAATTCAGACTTTCAGGTTTAAAACAAGCTTTTTGCCCTCAGTCTACGAAAGGGAAGCATTTGGGAAATGAAGATCCGTAAAGATCAGGAAAGCGTTTCATGAAAGGAATTGTGGGATGTTTTATCCGACAAGTACCGCATTCTCCAACAGTTACCATAGTAGCAGTGCTTCCCAGCCAATCGAAATCAAGGAAGGTTGTCAGAACTGGCATCTTGTTGGACAAACATGATGAGGAAAGTGTTTATTACAAAGTCATTTATTGCATTTACTGCATTATGGCAATAATAAAAGCTTATAAAAATGCACAAAGGAGCCAATAGCTGGCGCTACGCACCTTTGACTTCGCGTTCTATTAATTATTTTCCTTTTCCTACTTTCTATTTTCGCTTTGTTTACACTGGGATTTTTTAATTTCTAAATTTTCTCATCCTCCTCCTCATTTTCATTTATCTTCTCCCTTCCACATTCACCTTTTTCCCTCTCCATCGTCTCCTTTTTTCTTCTACTTCTTCTTCATCATCTTCTTCTCCTTCTTCTTCTTCTCCTTCTCCTTCTTAATCTTCTCTTCGTATTCTTCTTCTTTGTCTTCTCTTTCTTCTAATTATTCATCGTCTTCTTATTCCGTCTTAATTTCTGTTTTGTGGAGCGTTGTGACTCAGTGGATTAGTCCCCAGATTTCGAAACAGAAGGCCGCCGGTTCGAATCCCAGCCATGGCGTAATATCCTTCAGCAAGAGATTGATCAACGATTTGCCGTGAACACCGAAATCGGTAGCCAAGTTTAGCCAGGGTAATATAGTAGCGCCTTGAGCGCCTAAGAAGGTGGATAATTCAGTGCACTATACAAATACCCTATATAAGTAGGAGCAGTAGTAGTAGTAGTAGTAGTAGTAGTAGTAGTAGTAGTAGTAGTAGTAGTAGTAGTAGTAGTAGAAGTAGTAGTAGTAGTAGTAGTAGTAGTAGTAGAAGTAGTAGTAGTAGTAGTAGTAGTAGTAGTAGTAGTAGTAGTAGTAGTAGTAGTAGTAGTAGTAGTAGTAGTAGTAGTAGTAGTAGACATAGTAATAGTAGTAGTAGAAGTAGTAGTAGTAGTTGTAGTAGTTGTAGTAGTAGTAGTAGTAGTAGAAGAAGTAGTAGTAGCAGTAGTAGTAGTAGTAGTAGTAGTAGTAGTAGTAGTAGTAGTAGTAGTAGTAGTAGTAGTAGTAGTAGTAGTGGTAGTAGAAGTAGCAGTAGTAGTAGTAGTAGTGGTGATGGTAGTATCTTTCATTTCATCCAACAGGAATAATATCCAGTTAATTTGCCAAACTCATATCACATACTGCATAAGCGCCCTCTTTGGTAGAGATCATTTTAGTCCAATAAAATGTCCAAATGATAAGAAATGAGGGGACAGAATGACGATGCCCTCGGAGTATATGGCAATAAATCATGGATAGTCTGGACGAAATGGTATTATTGATAACTACTTTTGACAAAATGGTTTACAGGATAACGCTCAAGATCTGGTACTGACCAGAATCATTCACATCGAGACATTGTATACAATGTTATAATCGATGGAGGAAATTGATAGGTGATATTTGATGTGGAGACACATCGCGGTCATGAGCAACATGTTCGTTCAAATCATCGTGGGTTATGTCAATAACAATGGCATTCATAACACCAGCATGTGCAGGTTGATTCGCAGGTACCTTCATTAGTCTGCAATTACAGACGCAAACGAGATACTTTAACAAATCCTACTATGTTTAAGGTAGAGACGAGACTCCAAACCCTCTGTCTGTGCCAAATAAGAAGGAAGCATTGTCCAAAGTACGTGAATGAATCTGGACCCCGTAACACAAAGCTTAGCAATGATCGTACAGCATTTTTCTACGATTGATTCCATAGACTACAATGTACAATCAATCGTAAAAATCAAGCGTACGATCAATGGCTAACCTTTGTGTTAAGGGACCCTGGTCTCCTTCTTCAGACTCTGCATTATGCACTATGTTAAAACTACCAGAATGTGCCGGAGACTAGTCTGGCCTTGCAGCAATGGTAGATAGTTCTTCTCTTTCTCTTCTTTCCCTCCTTTTCGCCGCCGATAGAGGGCCGCAGCCGCTTCGTCCCCTTGAACATGTTGGAGCTGTCTCATAAAGATGGAAAAAATAAGCTACTCCTCAATGAGCTGTCTCTCTCTTCTCATTCCCTTTCGAATATATTTATTACAAGATGAGATAGGGGATTTGGGGCTCTTAAAGGGATGGTCCAGGCTGGAAATTTTTATATCTTAATACATAGAGTAAAATTCGCAGAGCAAAATGCTGAAAATTCAATCAAAATGGGATAACAAGTAAAAAAAGTTATTGAATTTTAAAGATTCGCATTATTCCTGTGAAACAGTTTTAGGCATGTCTTTATGAATATTCATTAGGTGGGCTGATGATGTCATATCCCCACTTCTTCTTTTGTATTTTATCATATGAAAGTAGGTTTATTCAAAAATTTTCTAACAAGAACTAAAACGATTAGATTGACAACTGATTAAGTGCACTAGTTGTTATTTATTGTCACAACTTATTTCATCATAATGGAGACACATCATTTACACACGTATAAAAAAATGGAACATTTATGATTTCATGTAATAACTTTAGAAAAAGGAAAGTGGGGATGCAACATCATCAGCCCACCTAATGAATATTAATGACGATGTGCATATAACTATTTTCACGAAATATTGAAAAACTTTAAAATTCAATAACTTCGTTATTTGTTATCCGATTTTAATAAATTTTCCAGAATTATGTTCTAAGAATTTTATTCTATTTAATATTTAGATATAAATATTTTCAGCCCGGACCATCCCTTTAATTAGGCGTTGCAAGAAACTTGCCATCAATTACAACTGTACGTCCTAAAATCAATAACAAGTCTTTTTATTAATTGCAAATTTGCATTTGATAGCTGGTCTGCTCTTTGCATCAATAAGTAGATTTGCTGTAGATAAAGTTAATCTATGACTTCTAAATCTGCAATTGATTACAAATATTTTCTTCCAACACCGTCATAGGTTTAAGTTTGTGAAGGACAAAATGTGAAAAACGTTTTTTTTTTAGTTGGTTAATTATTTTCTTTCATGATAATAAATAATGTAGGATTTGTATAGCTCAGGTATTCACCTTGTTAGGTGCTCAAGGCGTTCCTACATGTATATTACCCCGGCTAAGCTAGCTCAAAGCTTTTCGAGGAATTACTTGCCGTCTGTACCCACTTACCTCACCTGCGTCGAGTTCAGCATAATTTCGGTAATTTCTTTGCTGGACCACGAAGCCCCCATTTTTTCATCATCACCTTAATCTTTCTCTCTTCATTCCATTCCTCTTCTTTTCATCTTCTGTTCCTTCTTCTTCCCCTTGTTTATATTACTTTCTTCTGGAAAACGTTAGCGGGCCACTCGAGATTACCTTACGGGCCACATTTAGAACCCGGGCTCTATGCTATCGACTCTTTAGGAAGGATTGAAATCTGACAAAACTTGGTAGAATAATCGACACAAATACAACATTTTCATATCTGAGCAATTTATTTCAGGCTGTAAGTTTTGTCCAAAATATCTGTACACATGTTTTTTTTTACCACATATAGTGACAAACATTACATCGAAAATATAATAATGTACATTAAATTCATAGTGTCACGGCCACACCAACAAACCTTGACTTCAGGGGAGCGCTTCATGAAAGTCTTGTTTTATCTGACAGTTACCATAGTAACAGTGGTTATCAGCCAATCATAATCAAGGGAAGTTGTCAGATCTTATCACATGTCAGATGAAAATGTTGAAACGCTTACCTTACCGATCAAAGCTATGTCGAATGGTCATCAGACGTTTTGGAGTTGGAATAACAGAATCTCTTCCCGAACATTCCGAATGGATGCAAGAGAATTATGGGGCAAATCGTTTTTTTTTAGATTATGTGACACGATGTTTCGTTGACAGTAGTATGATTATGACCCATGAATCATTAATATTTCCCCAGGAAACAAATTCATCCACAACCAAGTTTTGACGACTTAATCTATCCAGACGCATAGCAAACGTTGTCTGGTTTTTACGGGGCTCACGAACATTTTGCAAAGGTTTTGAAAGGAGGTGAATTTCAAATAATTGCTAAGTCCGACATTCGGACATTAGAGATTTTCGCATTTACCATTATGTTGTTCTCTATAACGCATCAATTCCTTTGAAATGCGAGTTAAATCAAAATGGAGAGTTGAGAGGCTTTTGTCGAAAGTTGGTTGACCGGGTCAGCAGATCATCCGAAGATTTGCACCTGACGAACGATTGAAAATATGTCGCTGTCCAGAGTCAAGAGACTACGCTGCTGTCCCGGTCCACCAACTTTCGATAGAAGCCTCTCAGCTCTCCATCGTGATTTGACTTGCATTTTCAAAAGAATCGGCGCGATGTTAACAGCGGCAAAAACTCTCTATTTTCGCACTGGGACGCACAACGTTTTCAAAAACTTAGAAAATCCATTGTCAAATGCCCTTCATTGCAATGAACAACTGGAAAGTCTTTGTCGATAATTGGTTCATCAAAATTAAAGTTTGGTCCTGGAATCTGGAAAAACGAAATATTTTGCAATTTTTCGTCAGCTCCGAAACTTAGGAAGAACTGCTGCTCCGCTTCACAAATATTCGACAAAGACCTCCAAGCTGTTCATTATCACTTGAAGGGCACTTTCAATACACCTGCTGGTTTCTTGAATTCGTTCTATGTAGCGGGGCATAAAATCTATATTTTATGCCTCAGTGAGGAAAAATGTAGGCAAAATATGTGCATGCGTCGAGGGTTCGGAAGTTTCACGAAGCGTTTGAGGGAATCGCTTGGAGTCGCATTTCTTTCGCGATGAAAAAACATATTTTAAAAAAATACAAATCTCCCCAGCCCGGATATGACCATATATACATGGTCAAATATTTGCAACATTATATATAAACAATTTTCGCAACCTGAGAACCAGATTTATGGTAATACATGGTACAACATCCAAAAGAAATTAGTTTCATGATTTTAGCAGTTTGCTTTTGGAATGTTGGAGTGTTTAATAATTTACGTTGGCAGCATTTGCAAGATTGCGCGTGTGCATAAAAAAGTTGTTGCGGTCTATGTATAAGCATTATTTTGTCGTAGAATAAATTTCCTAAATGTAAAAAGGCTGCAGTCGTAGCATTTGTCTAACAAAATCGAGTATTGCACGTATGTAATAGTCCCCGACGAATCTGAGCATCATGTATGTCCATTATGTGACCAAACCAATTCATTCCCACCCTTATGGGATGAATGATTGTTTCAGAAAATAATAGATAAACCCCAATTGATCGATCGCTAAGTGTATTCCATTTTGTTAATAATTGACGGCAAATATAATTTTGAATTTATCCCCTTAGTCTTCCCTAACATTAACAATAGTAATGATAAGATGGTTGGAACTAGAATAAAACATTTGTTTATAGTCCTAACGAAATAAGGAATTTCATTGAAGGAAATACCCCGCGGTCAATAAAGTATTCATTTCTTATATACAGTGCGTATCAAAAAAAGTTTACAATTTGAAAAAGCCCTGGGAATCAAAAACTATACAAGATGTGGGTAATTTTTTCACATATTATGTTGGGTTTAGGTCTCATCTATCCAATAAAAGTAAAAGTTTTAACAGAATGTTTAATACACTTGGGTGAGCACTGTCCATTTTTGTAAATCTCGCAGAAACCTGTTTGCGCAGAAATGCTCGTTTTCACGCTGTGTCAAGGGGAAAGGGCGAAGAAACATTTCTCATACATGTCCCTTGCACTTTTAGTCAATAGAAATAAAATGGATACATTCAAGCATTTTGTAACAATTTTGCCACCCAAATTGAAATGTCAACACTTAGTGAGCACAACCTTTACCCTTTTTTGTGCCAGCTGGATCTGAGGACATAACTAAATCTGAATAAAAGTTTATATCAGACATCTCCAGCATTGTTTCACTAAGTTTTTATCATATTTTTCCTTTAACACTTGTTTCTCCACACTTTTTCCAAGCTTGACAATGATTAACAAAATGCAAATCAAGCCTAAGCAATTTAATGTAAATGACAGCTCAGTGTAAGACAAATATCGTCGAGATGGCCTCGGTTTGTGGGGGAGTGGGGTGGGGCGCAATGCACTCTTCCAAGTGTTTTGGGCAAGGGAACAAGATTAAAAGGGTAAAAGATATCTTCAAATCAATTTTCTTAGCTAAATTCCACGTGTTCTTCATGATTAAGGTATACTTTTATTCGCACAACTATTTCAAAGTTCTGCGCAAATCATTTTTCATGAACTTTTCAAAAGTAAGTGGTGCTCACTCAAGCGGAAACATTTTTCGATAGTTATATCGTCATTTGCTTAATTTGATCTGTACCAATGTTAAAATGTGGAAAAATCTTCAGGATATTACAAATGTATAATTTTACAGGATATTTTCTAAGTGTAAACTTTTTTTTGATACGCACTTTATAAGAAAATGACTCGATAAATCAATAATAATATTTTGAGATGACAATGATAAATCCTTAGGCATGTTAGGAGTTTCTCATTTCAGACATTACTCAGCTACAACATGCCATTATCGAGGACTAGGGCATCTCGAGTCAACATAAGATGCAAAATGAATGTAATTTCACTTGTAATGAATGCCACTGAAAGCTACCTTCATTCGTTTCTAATGACCATGTTCCAAGTACGCAGTTGCCTTTTTTATAGCCCTTCAAATTTTGCATGATGAATACCCTATTTCCCTATTTAAAACTCCAAGTGTACCTGTGAAAATAATGTATGTATACTTAATGGATTATAAGTCAATTTGGGATAAGAAAATGATTCTAATGATCCTATTGCCAGAACAGTACTGATTAGGATCGATGACGAAAATCAAGATGATGATTTTAATGATGCTGATGACGACGATAATGTTGTTGAGATTAACATGATAAATGGTGAAGATGATTATGACAACGATGACGATGATGTTGGCGATGATGATGGCGACGATATTTATGATATACTAATACGAAGATGGTGTGATGAAAACGGTTGTTATGATAATAAGAATTATGATGTTAGTTATAATGGAAATTATCATAGTGATAGTGGTTATATTACAAGCATTACAATAATGATAATAAGTGAAAAAAAAACCGATATAATAAAATAATGCCCAGCTACCTTTCGACACACAACCATTAAGACTTACATGTAGACTTAATTAACGAACCAGGTGGATATTTCATAAAGTTGTTCGTAAATTACGAACGACTTTACCAACGACAGGTGATCCTTTCATGAAGTATTTTTTTTAGCTCCGAAGAAAAGGATCAACAGTCGTCCGCAAAGTCGCTTGTGACTTACGAACAGCTTTATGAAACAACACCTACCTGAATGTGGTATTCTACACGTCGTTGATATCGCTCAGATATGCTGCAGTCACAACCGACTGCAAACCGACTGGAGGTATGTCATGGACAATAAAGTGATAGTTTCCGCCGTTCTGAAGCCGGCATGACTTTAAAATCAAAAGAGATGGTTGGGACCGAACGTGGGAGAACAACTGGAATCAATGCGATCCGTTTCAAAAGCCAAAGGACCAGCTGATATAAGGCAAATGTAGATTTGTGACGCGGGTATTTTGCAAAATATTGTTTAATATAATGCGCCTGCGCAGAACCATTACTCATTATATTCTACATGTAGTACATGCACACATGCAGCATTATTTAGGCCAGATAGACATGATAGAGGCGTCAATGAAGTTGCGACGCAAATTCTTAAGTACCGTTTCTACCAATAGATAAACTGTACATTACTTTGATTGTCCATAGACATTAAAGAGCCCTGCGCAATCACACCTTCCTTTTTGAAATAATAGAAAGGCTACTTTTCTGTCTGGATAATGTCCAGAGAAAATATGAAAAATGACGCGTGTAAAATTATTGTCTCTTGTGCTTAGGACTGTTTTATGCATTGGATTCGCATTGTTCTCTGTTATGTACTCGGTCCTCGAAGATACCGTCAAGGCATCAAGTACCGACAGCGCCCCCTACGCACCCGTGTCGTGTGGTCAATGTTAGTTTCTGTTGTTGTACATGTACGTCTCTTTTTGTCTGTCCGTATTAAAGAAAGATACCCTGGGATTTTGTTTGTTTTATCATCTTTGGAGGGCAACCAACTGATTTCATTCTTTGAAATTATCACAAAATTCGGAAAATTACAGCATCGCACAATAACGAAGCTCCACAATGATGTAAACCTAAATCACTTGATACTCACGGAATCCCCTATTGTTTTACAACCTCTTTCGTAGCGAAAATACAGTTGTTTAGCGCAAATGAAATGCAAATTACATGCGCAATGAAAATGGCAACGTCTGTGACAGTTTGAGGGTTCAAAGGATATTGGTCATACAAACGTAATCGAGTAATGCTTTGGGGTTGGCCGAGTAATTAAGTATCGGTCGGTCCAGTCATTCTCGTAGGATAGATCATGTCACAGTCACAACAACGAAACCCTCTCCAAACCGGCCGATGACATGTCATTGAAAATAACACTATATTGGAACAGTCTGGGGTTTGTTTCGTTGGTGCTTAATGGTGGCTCTTCCAAAATGAGTTCGATCTTAACTTCAATCAGGCCAATGCTTGTGTTTGTTGTTTATTCTCCTACGCATTAAACCAAAGGATAGACGCACGAAATGCAATGATTAAAATTTGGCATCAGGGGATCCTTGATTGAGATTTGTCCGTTGTCTTCAGACTTTGGGAAATCACGCCAACGAACCGACACCAGACCCATCAAAGCTACATCATTTTCAATTATATACCATCGGTCGGTTTGGTTCATTGATGTGACTCCGACTGCATGACATAACCGGAAGTATATTCCAATCATACCATTTGCAAGAACAGTAAGTTGTGTACGTAATGTGTTCCTAATAACGTATCCACTTAGGTAGTCACCCCGTAGTCACACCAAAGAAACTGACTCTATCAGGCAGTTTAGTATGTCATTGAAAATAACGTTAACAGCTTTTGTCGATTTGGAGTTGGTATCGCCATTGTGACTGTGCATGGTAGTCACTTTCAGTCAATGACATGTAGTAAGTCATCGAGCCACTACATCATGGTGGAGGGACTTCCTACGGTGTAATGGAACTTGCTGCCATTAGACATGAGTCCTTCCTCAGATTCTGTAGTCTGAAACATCAAAATTATTAAAATTACAGCATCACTTATGCAAAACTGTTACAGTGTTCCTATTGTCATTCATTGCACCACTCAATTCGTCTAAATGAACATGCCTGTATAATTTGAACACGTTAGTACGCCCCGGAATGAAAAAAAGTGTAGAGAAGTAGGCAAATAAATTGGTAAGCATGCAAGTAAGTACGTAGGTAAGTTAGTCAGGGAGTATATTTAAAGTATGTAAGTAAGTTAGTAAGTGAACGACTTCAGGTATTTTAGCATGAAAGCAGTTAAGTAAGCAAGACATAGTATTATTAACTTATTGGGGGTAAGTGAGTTAGAACGTTACTTTTAAAAGTACGTGGCAAGTCGGTCAGTGATTATGTATTAAAGGAAGCACTTAGGTCATTACTAGGCTGTAGACAAGAAGACTAAGAGTCATATTCACCATGGGGAATTGTCATGCACAGATTATCGTCCAGGGACGGGTCTTAAGCGTCTTGAGAGTACTTACGGTCTATTTTCTGTGGGACAGTCATCAAACGGAGTCCGTTGTAAAGCTTATTGTTTTTAAGTTGCGATGATTTGCCTGTCATCATAACGCATCTTTAAAAGTTTTGAACCGGTAAATGAAAAAAAAATATATATATATGCTTTGACTTTTTCTGGTTTCATAGTGCTTACAAAAGACGCTTTGAATCTTTACTGCACCTGTTTTAACCGTCCATCCTGTACTGGAGCCAAAATGGGAGTGTTTAACGAAGAAAAGCGAGCAATATTTTTAACCTTTGTAATACAAAGCTAAACTTTGGATACATTTTGAAATAAAATGCAGAAAATAGTATCATGTTTTACTAATTCCATGTCCCTTTCTTTTTTTATTTATTCTTAGTTGTGAAATTTGATTAGGGGAAAGGTCCATGCCACCAGAGCCCCTCCATCTGTGCGCCAGTGACAGCAATGGCAAGTTTGCCCTTATCTAAATTATGACAACTAGCTGTGACTAGCATGGTAAAAGGGCTAATCAGCCAATCTCAAACAGTGGTTCCATGGTTGTTAATCAATGATAAAGCTGCCAAAGTTTTAACTCTTTATGAAACGAGCCCCTCAATGAGTTCAGTACTCAGCATGCTTAGTATATGGTATACAGATAAAAGAAAACATAATAAGGACTTTGACATTGACATTTGTTCATTTTGTGCTTGAATTAAATTACACAATACATTTTACAGATATAACCGCTTGGGATGGAGTCTGATATTACGAAAACGGCGCATTTAATGAATGAATGGCTAGGCACTCGAGATGAAGCATCCATTGGAGTCCATACTACATGGTTTGGCTAACCGGTCCCAGTTACGGATTACAACCGGAAGACCGTTTCGTCGGGCAAGCAGCGTTAAAGTGTATCCGCCATATGGTGACAGATTTGTGACCGGATTGTCCACGCTCTGCAATTGCAGGCCTCGGTATCCGTGTTATTGATAGACGGCCTCTATCCATCCCCAAGCGATTCCTCAGGCATTTCTGCCGCAGCATGTCTCTGATCTCTCCTCAGTCCGACACGCTGTCAACTCGTGTCTGTGCCATGTGACTCATTTCGATACCCGGATGTTCATGTGGACAAGATTGGACAGAGGTCACGACCCCGAACCGGAGCGACGTTGCCCTGGTCACCGTCGAATGGGACGATGAAAGTGTTCTCTTCGTCGCTGTCTTCGGCGAGCGGTATTCCCTGAGGGACTTCTTCTTCCAGCAGCGCCGGAACTGCCGCCACAGTTTCGTACTGAAGAGACCGTAGATGATCGGATCGGCGCAAATGTTGGAATAACCAAGTGCCATGAGGACATCGATGAGCCACTCTGGCTTGAGCATCTTTTTCTCCGTGGATTGCCAGCCACTGTCCACGTGATACCACGTACTCACAATGTAGTAAGGGCTCCAGCAGAAGATGAAAGCCGTCACTATGGTTGCTGTCAACCGAAGGGCCTTCATGCGAGCACGAGGAAGCCGATCCAAGCCAGTGCGACGAAGGCTTGGGTGGTTCCCATTCTTTAAAGCTTGCGTAACTGCATTGAAAAACAAATAAATAGAGCAAGTGTTATATTGAACATCATGCTGGCACATTAAGAGTCAACGATTATAATTAATAGCAATTGTGTACATATCCAGAATATATACCTACAGATAAAAATATCTGCTTAAGAAGAAACTGCAAACCATCGATAAAAGATATGCATCAGTGTATTCCGTCAATCAATAAAGTGTGTAAGAATATCAATAATCCAAGCAAATAAACCCAGAACCTCAAATAAAATATAATAAGTACTGAACAAACTATTGATAAGTGCATTGTAATTACTATCAACATGACATAATGTGCGCGGAAATATACTGTATATACGTGTGTTTTTACAGTTATAACTAGTTGAAAGGGCATTTCTAAGGTAACTTTCCTGTTTATCTCTTTCGAAATCATGATTATGTTGCAATCAGATCCTATCATCTCCAATTTATATGAATAATGCGTGTTATCAGGACCAGTTTCCCTTAATGAATGCGCTTGAATCTCCCCTAAATCTCTGCAGAGGAATAAACGGTAAGCTATCAGCTGCACGGATCACTGTCCAACCGTTAGCAAGGGGAAAATATTAATAAGTGACAGAAGGCGATGGATTATCACAGATGTAAATATCTAAATATTTGCATATGTATCTGCCTTTTGGAGCTGTCTAGAGATAAACAACACATGTGTTGTTTTTGATAGACTAGTCTGTCATGTCTGTTGGATTCCCAGTGGTTTGCCCTCATGATGCCTCACTCGTGTATTGTGATGGGGGGGGGGTATTACGGGGGTAGGCTTGTCACCGACCGCCAATGTGACTCTGGAGTAGATAAAACGAGATCCTATTGGTCGTGTAATCCATACTACAAACATGAATATATCATTGCACTTCAATATTTCAAAGATCGTTATATCCTGATACCATTTATATCTTGTATTTATATAATGGTATAATGGTATGTCCTTTATGTATAAACCGGCTGTCGAATAACGCTCATTTTTTGATACATTGGTTTTTCGAAGATACCGCAAACGCATCATGGTGATTTTTTTTTACGTTATGTTAAAGCCGACGCACTCTGCACGATCATTTGCAATCCGATTTTCGAAGAAATTGTAATGTATAGCATTGTGTATTTACATTCCAACCTATATAAATTCTAAAGACCATAGCTCTGTAAAGTGGTATGAATACTAAAATCGCAATTCCATTCTACTCCGATTCTCACTGTAGGAATAAAAGAAAATTAAATCCCAAATGGTAATGAAGTCATTATCGGCTGAGACTTGAAGCCGATTTGGAATTTATTCTGACCACAAGGCTCGCCGAAAATACAAAAATGTTCACATTCAATAGAAAATGCATTTTGTTTACAAAAAAAAGAAAAAAATCGCGCGGTATCGGATCGTGATTCGTGAAGTGTGCGCCAGGCTTTTAGAGCTTACTTGTCGATCGTCACCATAATTACACGAATTAGGAGGTTTTCGCAGAGCAGCGTACGGAAGACTCATGAAAATGGAAAATGTTTTCTTAAATGCCCTTCCTAACAAAGACAACTAAGAAGTCTTTGTCGAAAATGGTGAATAAAAACAGCAGTCTAATCCTTGACTCTGGACAAGCGACACATTTGGAAATTTTCGTCAGCTCTGAAACTAGGGACGAAACTAATGTTTCGGTTCACCAAGTTTCGACAAAGACCGTCCCAGCTGCTCTTTTTTCATCTGACGGGCATTTTCAGTACATGTACATGTACTATGTTTGGGAATCCTCTGTACGTCGCAGAGCGAACTGTTCTACGTACCTTCTCTCGACCGTTTGCATATCTTGTAGACGATGGCAGCATAGCAACTGAAAATAGCGATGAGCGGTATAACGTACATGGCGAGTGTGACGAAGACGTGGTATGACCACCATAGTTTCCGGTGATTGTTGGCGAAGGTGTAGTCCACGCACTGGGTGAAGCTCGGATCCTGTGGCGGAGACCCAACCTCGTGGACAAAGAGCTGCGATAAAGGATGCAGAGATAGACAGAGATAGGCGGAGATAGAGATAGATGGACAGATACGTCGAGAGAGGGAAAAATGAGATATTTACTATACTTAGTTGATATCAATTTCTTTTGAGTCATTCATATTGGATATCGTACATTTTCGAAATAAAATGGTTTGTATATAAAGTTCAAAATTTGAAGTAACTTAAGGCATAACAATAAAATAGCAACTCATAATTGGTAATTACAATTTTGATTCCTTATTGTTATACGTTAGATTGTAATCATCAGGTTTCATCTTTCTAAAAGTAAATGTTGATTATGTTTATCTTTTGTGGCATTAGTTGTCTGCGGTCGAAAAGAAGAAACCTTTTATCAGAATAGGATATTTCAAGACGAAATGATGTACGACAGTACGCAAAAATTAAAAAGTCCTTATTCTATAGCAAACAGATCCAAACGTATCTTGAATATGATTATTAAACCGGATATACACCGACTGTTTGGTCACCTTTGATCTGATTACTGGTCAGGATCGTCTTGGATCTTGAGAGTATTTCTTGAAAGGTTTTTTTTTTCGATTAGATTACCATATATTCGCATTCCACCATTTCCCTTTCGGCAAGTTTCAAGTGATAATTGCGAAAAATGTAGACTAAGTATGAACAGGGATTAGATTAATTCGACTAGTAATCTGCTGGTGAAATCCCTTGACAAGATATGTTTTTTCGATGTGATCCAGGTTTGGCGGGACACACTTAAAGGATCTATATAAGATATTAATATATTGCTCCTTCCCTCCGGTCGGAGAAAACCAACCCTTTGACATAAAACGAAGCGGCCTTGTTCATTTTAAACTTTGCCGTTGCTCCTGGCCATACATGTTAGGTGCCACCTGAACAGAAGCATGATGATCGGGGATTTGTTGCTGGTCTTATTGAGTTCTAGAAAAATGCTCCGTATCCTTAGTGCTAGTATAAATAACGCCCGATATTAAGAGACTTACAAAATAAATCTTGTTGACGATTATCTGAGATTCAATGACAATCCTCTTTTAGCATGATTTATTTTCGTTTCAAAATATATAAAATATATGATATATTATTTCAAATAAACAAAGGGGACGCTACAAGGGGTGTGATGCAACTTTCAAAAATAAGTCAATGAGAGAGGACGATGGGAAATCATAGAAGCCGGATAGAAAATTGCTGGACAATATAAGACAAAACAAAGATTATACGTCGATTTTTAATGCCTGTAACATCATTACAATGTTCATTGATTGAATAGATATTATTGTAATGATAAATGTCTTCATCTAAATTGTCATCTTCACCGATATAAAATTACTAGATGCAGTAGCCACAGGGCAGGGGGCGCCCGTCAGAGTGAATTTCAATTTGAAAAAATAAAGGGGGGAAAAGGGAGGGAAAGAAAAATAGGGAAGAAAGTGAAAACAGCAAGAGCATAAAAAGTGTGTGAGGGTGTGTGAGTGTGGGTGTGCGTATGGGTGAGTGTGTGTGTGGGTGTGTCTGTTTGTGGGTGTTTGACTCTTTAATACTTATATTATTAAATTCATAAAAATATGAGGTCGCATGTAGGCCGTCTTGCTCCCCCTTCCTAAGTCAAGATATCCTGGTGAAGCCCCTTATAGATCTTGAAATCAACTTTACTGTCAACATTTATCCGTTACGATTTTGGTTAGCATTACCATCGTCACCATTTTCTCCCTTCCCCTTTTCCTGACTATTCTTTCCTTCATTGTTATTTTCATTTTTGCCATTGGTTTTTGCGTTTCAGTTTTCGTTCGAATACAGTCTGAAAAGAAATGATTTGGGGAAGAACAACAACCAACAAATGAGATTCCGCGGGAAACAACGTTAGTTTCTACGCTGCAATGCCAGACCAAAATCGTTCAATCTTACATGAGGCAATTATTGCCAGCTCTATTAAGGGAAACTACATGCGCAAGCGTGAAGCGACTTTCCAAGGCCATCACGGCGGCGCTCTTAAAGAGTTTTAAGTGACACTAGTGGGAACATTCCTCCATTTTGTCGCTGAGTACCCTGCCATCCCTTAGGTCGAACCCATTAAAGAGCGTAACCTCACATTATTCCACAAACTTCCGTGAAAAGATATCAACAAGGAAAACAGGAAACTGTGCAGGAATATTCGACAGCTATGTGCAGGGTATATTCTGTCCAACATAATAATTTTGAGCCATAGGCATATTGTTTACGAATAGTTTCTACATTTTTTTTCAGAAAACACAACTTTAAATTAGTTTCTATTTTGGCTCGACAAATTGGGATATCCTCTTCATCTTTATCGAGTAATAACAAAGAATGACAATTGAAGCATTATCGTAATTCTCCAATTGTGTGCGTGAGGGTGGGTGCGCGCGCGTGTGTGTGTATGTAATAGGTGTGAGAGGGTGTGTGTGTGTGTTTGTGGTAGATGAATCAGTATGCATATGTAGTTTCTTTGGAGAGTGGGTTGACAAAGATACATGTTTATGCGCATGTATCTTTTGTTTTGATCTCACATCATATACAAATCATAATATGTATCATAATAATACAAATAATAATTATACGAGATTAGTCGATTTGACAGTCCAATAGGCTCAATACACCAACCTAGAAATGTTCTTTCCGATGAAGTTTTTTTCTTGATTCGCGTTCATATGGGGTCCTAGAACAAATTCAGCTTGGTTGCCCAAAGTTGCCGTTTGGGCAATTTTGCTAATTTGCATAAATCCAAAATGGCCGCCAGATGCCATCTTGAAAACCTAACTTTCGAACCCCTTTTCCCAAAATGATGAGTAATGACTCTTTTTAGGGGTTTAGAGGTGTGTAGAACCGATATATGTTATCATTTTTGCATTATAAGGTCATCTTCAGGTCAAATCCAAGATGGCAACCAGATGCCATCTTGAAAAATTGACTTTTGATCCCATTGCCCCAGAATGACTAGTAATACCTCTGTTTAGGGGTTTTGGGGGGTGTAGAATCTCTTTCTGCTTTCTATTTTGAAATGTAATGTTATCTTCAGGTCAAATCCAAGATGGCCGCCATATATGACGACATCTTGAAATATCAACTTTTGAACCCTATGCCCTAGAATAATGAATAATAACTCGATTCGTGAGTCATTTGGTATGTTGATTAAATTAATGCTGTAATTTATGTATTTAAATTAATTTAATTAATGTATGACATTCGTATTTTCATTGATTTTACATGATTTATTGTAATTATTTGCATTTTTGAAGAGGAAGAAATAATATACCATTTTAAATGATATTTAAAAATATGTAAAAGCCTACTTTACGTACATGATGTTGTGTATGTACAGTATGTATGGATTGATGGATTGATTGATGGATGGATGGATGCATAATTTCCGTCAAATTATGGTGTAACAGAATTGCCCCATATTCAGTGTGACAGCTTTTTGTAGGCGTGATTGAATATTTTGTTTTCATTAAATTTATTGTAAAATGGATAATCATCGAGAAACACCAAATTCTCTGAGATAAGTTGACATTTAAAAAGCTTCCACTGCCGAATCCAAGGGATGCACAGTATCCTGCGACATAAGCTCTCTCGAATATCCATGTGAACGAAGATTGGTGAAGGCGATCTCAGTTTACGTCAATAATAACCCAATTCACCCGATTTAGAGTCTCAAATATCCCTCGCAACAGTTTCGTGAGAATGAATCTGTTAGATTATTATTAAGAAAATATAAATGGAGTAAGAAGGTATTACGCCAGATAAGGTTTCATTTTTTTTGACCCAGAACGAAATGAGTATCAGGCGTTTTTACTATAAATAGCAATATTCATAGTAATCACCACGATCACCTTACATAATGTAGTTTGGTGCATTGCATTTAGGTTTTAATCACCTCTATGGGGACAGCCTTTTTTAAGTATTATCGATTAATATTGATTACTGTATTTGGTTTCACAAGTACTGGACCGTATTACTTAGTTTCAAGTGATAATCGTAGGCAACAATTACCTTTTCTGTTCACATAATTTGAAGCAAATTTAACGAACTTTCAAGCATTACGGTTTAAATCAATTATTTCAAAATTTATAAGTTTATTAGTCCGGTTTACTCATGAATCAGTTTTAATTTTACCTAATTTCTTATCATATTGATTTACAGCGTCAGTAATTTTGCTTCGTGTAGGACAATTTTTTTGTAAACCTATGAGTAAGAAAAAAAAAAGTTTCATCTGCAAGCATTAGTTGCTTGGTTACTTTATGAAACATGTGCTGCACGGCCACTGGTGCTATAAAAGTTCATTATTGCATTGGCGAATCCACCCCCCCCCCTCCAAAAAACAGGTGTCATCGTGCACCATGTAATGTATATAAGTGATCAGAAATGCTAAATGGGGTTCGCTTATATTGTGGTAAGGAGACATTCGCTCTTCCAACAAGTGCTCCTATGTTAACTTCTCTGAAGATATAATTGATAATGTGATGGTAAGAGTTGTGATAGGGTATGTATTTGTTTTTGTTCAGAATTATTAAACTTAATGTACTTCTTTTTTTCCAATATAGCCCAGACCCCTATAACAAGAATGTTTAAGTATAAAATGACAGTTTGCAGTCCTAGAAATTGATTGCGTCCTTTTTTAAGCGATGAAACAGATGCTGTTTACCTAAGTTTCAGAGGTAACCTATTTCACAATTCGGAAGAAGTTACAGTGGAAGTCCAGCGAGTTTCCATGTACTTATGTATGTATAAATTATATTAAGAATAGCAAAAGGTTAAAGAGAGGTTTGAAGTTCGAGTCTATGTTATGACTTCATGCGTGGATTTTTAGTAAAAGTAATTTTCAAAGACGGAGATGTTATCAAACATCGCTAGTATAATGCAGGTTGTATATATCATGTTTAAGGCAGTAATAATTGACACAGGGCAGTAATTAAACATAATCTAAATAATATCATCCATTTCAAAACATTCATAATTTATATTAGTGTGAATTTATGCAACAATTATAAAGATTGACCAATTTTGTCGGTAAAGTTCTTCATAGAAATGCCTAATATACTGTACACCATTGACCTGGAAACGGACAAACCCTGATGATCCTATTAAAGAAAATCTGAATGAAAAATGCTTATGAGATATCAGAATAATTATAAAATATTGTTAAGCCTTGGAACCAATGTTCCTTTGGACACGTTGGTTCACATTGGTTCCCACATGGCAATGGCCATTCAAAGTGCGCCTACTCGTCATATCCATCTTTAAATTTCTTGATTGAAAACCAAGGATATATGAATTAGTGGAAAATTTCAATTACTCTTTTCATTCTGAAAATGGGAATTCAATTTATTTCACTGTCCGTCTACATATTAGATTTCAGCTATTCGATCCTAACTTATGGTGACGTTGACTACTGCCTCCAAGGGGGGGGGGGTGGCACTTACGGGAAAAGGATGTTCTTGATTTGCAATCCTATTATTTCCAGAATACGTCTTTACTCTAAGAAAAGTCTAACCACTATTGGCAAAGAGAGAAAATGCCTGTACGTTGACTAAATTTAAACCACGTGCTATGTATACAATTAATAGGCTATTTTATGTGAAATCTAATAATGACAAAAACTTTAAACTGCTTTTTGTTCGATCAATCTTCTGTCCAGAAAGGAAAGGAAACAGTGGATGTTTGATTGTTGTTTTTCCATTATTGGCTGCTTTACCATAATTATCAACCCGCTGGGAGTCGTATATACCGAAAAACAATATTTTTGATATCTTTTCATGATAACAAAAATGTTATCTTTTCATATGAAATTCTGATTTTTCCCTTTCATTTTGAAATCCCGTTTATTCATGCTTTTTATTGCTGGTCGGAATGGCATGTTTCTTTGAATTCCTGTAGGGATTACATGTTCATAGTCTTAGCTTTCCAAAAAAAAAATAGTTGAAGTGACACAACTATCCATTTCATGATATTTTAATTCATGTTTTCATAATCATTAATATAATATTTCGTGCATATATAATTAGTAGTAATTAATAGTATTTTTGTGAGTTTTATCAGTATTATTAGTTGTATCAGTATTAGTAGTTGTAGTAGTAGTAGTAGTAGTAGTAGTAGTAGTAGTAGTAGTAGAAATAGTAGTGGTATCATATATTATTATCGCCACCATCGTCATCAAAAATATTTTCATAATCATTTGACAAGTCTACCCCAACAAAACGTTGATTTGAATAATGAGAGAAAAATCCAACAAGCATAACACTGAAAATATCATCAATATCGGATGTAAAATAAAAAAGTTATGACATTTTAAAGTTTCGCTTAATTTCACAAAACAGTTATATGCACATCCTGGCTGGTATGCAAATGAGGAGACTATGACGTCATCCACTCACTATTTCTTTTGTATGTTATTATATGAAATATGAAATATTCTTATTTTCTCCTCATTGTCAAGTGATACAACGGTTAATTCCTCCCTGAACATGTGGAATTAGCATTGTTTAATATTATATGGTTCAGTCAAGTTGGTCCTTATTGTCATATCTGTAAAAAATGAAATATTATATAATTCAAACAATAAAAAACAAAAGAAATAGTTATTGATGGACATCATCGACTGACTCACCTAGTCGTATATTATCACTGTTTTGTGAAAAATAAGCGAAACTTTAAAATGTCATAACTTTCTTATTTTACATCCGATTTTGATGAAATTTTCAGCACTATGCTAGTTTGATTTTTCTTTATTTATTCAAGTCAGCATTTTCCTGGGGTGGACTTGACCTTTAACATCACCAGCCGCACTCGTTGTTTAGTTATCCCTTTCCCCTGGCTGGAAGATCCACCCACCCCGTCTGCCCCCCCCCCCCTTTCCATCGCCCGTACGGTCATGAATATGTGAACTTGGACTGGAACTTTGAATGATCAACTTGACCCTAAAAATGCTTTCACCTACCTGTGGAACACTACAGACAACTGAAGAAGACCAGGCCACTCTGAGCATGATCTTACACCTCCTGTCCGCCTTACTCACACTGAGCGGGTGGACGATGGCGGCGAAGCGGTCCAGACTGATGACGATGAGGACAAACGACGACGCGTACATCGCCCCCGACTCGATGAACATCAACAATTTACACATGACATTTCCCGCCAACCAGCGGACCGTGCAAAACCAGATGACGTCGGTGGGGATGTTGACGAAGGTGATGAGGAGATCGGCAACGGTGAGATGCATGATGAGGAGGTTGATCCGCGATTTCGGACGTCGTTGACGCCAGAGTGACGCGAAGACGGCGAGGTTGAGAGGTCCTGAGAGCACCATGATGGAAGTCAGTGTCACCACGCGAATGAGGTACTCTGGGGTAAAGACGGGCGTTTCGAAGTCGGTTTCGTTGCCGCTGGCATCGATGGAGTCATTGAAACTGTAGTTGTAGGGCATACCTGCGTCCAGGGTTGGAGCTATGATGATGACATCCGCTCCACCGTAGCCTCCAACTTTACCCCATTCTGCATTCATACCTGGGTCGCTTTCCCGATGTGATGTCGGCGACGCCATAGTTATCGTATTCTTAGAGTTATTTCTTTAACTTCCTGACGCCTCAACTTTTTTTCAATCCTTTTTCTTGTTGTTGGTTGATGTTGGTGGTATTGTTATCTATGTTGTGCTTTCGTCCTTAGTTCCATAGTTTTCACACTCCTCGCCCCATCCTCATCCTCACCATTTTTCTGTCTATTCCTCACTCTACTTAATTCCACTCTCCAGTATTTTTTTCTTTTTCTCCTCTATTTGTATTCCCTTTCGAAAATATGTTTTCAAATATCATGGAATAAAAACAAGAAAAGTGTCGATGCAATAGCGATGGTGCCGAGCCTGCTTTCTTTTCCAATTTGAAAAGGAAATGCCTCGTCACTCAATAATGGATGAGCACCTTGCAAGCTTGGGAGGAGCAAGATAGAGAGTTGATTAGATTACAGTAAAAGCACAACAAAAAATACGATAGTTCTCTGCTGAGTAGCAGTCTGTACGAAGATTGGCTTCAAGATCTCTCGATTGACTGCTTCATTTTATTTTTGCTCACTGACATCGATTAAACTCCCACATAATTTCTGCTGAGATCTTCAGTTTTTCTCTGTTGACCACGTGGTCTCCTGCAAGTAAACAAATAGAAATGAATTGACCTTTAATATGTCATATTTACGAATTAAATCAATTACTCTTTTTTTCATACAACTACATGTATGTGTATAACACGATTGGGTGAGAATCTTACTATAACACACTAAACTGAAACATTATCTTGGTTAGATATTACGACAACATTCTGCGCACAACAGTGACCATGAGTGTTTCTCAAAATTTGGAAACCCCCTGCATCAACCACTCACATTTTTATCTACTTTATGATATGAAACCTGAAATAATCAATTTTCCCTAATGGAACATGTGGGATCATAATTGTGTAATCTATTGTGATTTGAACGAGATTTGCATAATTGATAATTCATAAGAAATACGGGAGGAATACAACAATACAACATCGCCATCACCGGTTCCCTTTAATTTGCACATAAATTAATGTGCAGATGTTTTGAGGCCTAATACATATATAATATGTTATAACTCCCATACATGTGTATGTCACATCTAATTTTGATGAAATTTACGGTGTATGCTCCAATGGGCTTAATGAATTTCAATTCAAAACTGCTGTTTGAATTCGTTATTTTGTTTACTTTGTTCTTGTTCTTGTCAAGAAAGGCATTTGATTTGACAATACATTTTCTATGTTCTTGAAATCGTCGTGCGTTGTGAAAATGAAAAGTCCCCAATTTCGACAAATACTAAAAATTCCTCTTACCCCGATATAAACAAATGCGGATTCGTATTAAATATGGCTTGGTTATAAGACTGTCCGGTGGCAGACTTCGTTGCTTATTTTTACTAATAACTGAGCACTTTACCTGTGTTTTTCTCTTTCTTTCTTTTTTAAACATTTTTTTTATAATAAAGGGTCCATTGATATCGCGCAAATATTGCATGAATTCGACGTCTGGAACCAGTGCAACTTGATGCGTCAACCTTAATCAAATAAATCTAACAAATACTACTGACCAGTGTAATATACATTTTGTTTGGACTCATATTTTGTTATTAAAACTCATTAAGCCAATTTTTTTATCGTTATCGCAGCTGGAATTTAAAAAGGAAATAGCTTATTATCCCACCATGGTAGGTGGGTGGGTAGACAAATTATTGTTAAGGAAATGTAAAGGATTTATGTCACGGCTTATCTTCCAATATGCATACTTCATCCCTTTTTGCGTGGAACTTTCATTCTTCGGATTATCGACCTAAACGTCCTACACCGTGGAATATTTTTGTCGTGAATATCTATTCCTTTCGCATTATATTTCTGCCCATTTAGCTTCAAGGAACTTTTGATAATTACAAAACGATTTATTATATAAAACCGATTAAAGTGTTTCATTTCGATTACCCCCCCCCCCTTCCGATGACTGTCTCTTCCCCTCTCTCTATCTCTCTCTCTTTCTCTCCCCTGTGCTTTATACCTCCTGTCTTAATTACTGACAATGTATATACTGTAAGTGCTTCACTCCGAACCCCCTGCCGACGCCCCCCCCTTTCTCTCTTGCTTTTTCTTTACCTCTCTCTCATTGAAATTTCATAATTATAATCATAGCAATTTGAAAAGCAATTGACTGTTCTCAAAGGCATTCGGAACCGATTACTCAACGCATGTAGGCGGAAAGGGCATCTTAAAAGCATGTTACAAGACCAGTTTTTCATCATTCTTTGAGTCTTCATGGTATTGACAAATAATGGGTCATTAAAGAAGAACATTTCTCAGTCATATTGTATCCCCCCCCCCCTTGGAAAGAGTTACGATTGCACCATGTTTTCTCAAGAACAAACATATTAATTGTTTATACATTGATATCCAAGTGAAATCGATTCACAGTTTTTCTTCAAAGCAAAATATTTCATAAAAGGCTGGAACCACATTCTGAGCTATAATCATTATATTTGAGAACACATTTTGGCTCCCTACATCAATTTATTCAAAGGGGTTCATGAATAACCATTCTGGAAAAAAAAAACATTGTTAAAACTTGCTGAATCAATGTTTCTTTTTGTTTTACTGACCTTTTTTTGCCTCAACTTTCAAAATCAGAGAGAGAGCATTGTCTCCTGGTCCTACTCACACGGATAAATGTTTTGGAGGATGGGAAATATCGAATGCTGGTTTATGCATCGGATTGGATATGAGAGCCCCAAACGTTAGCGATGCGTTTCCAAATGTGGCGCCTAACATGCATGAAGGGGTATATGTGTTTAATTACGCCATGCCTCATCGGTACCTAATAGCGGTGAACAGGGGTCATAAAAAAGGAAACATTTTCGAGGGAGAAAGGAAACTATTCGTGTAATCGAACTTGGAATTGTGCCCAGTTGTGTCATTACACCGATGAGCAATACGAATAGGAGAGGCAATACTGCCTCGAATGAAAGAGGGAAATTAAACAGCAGCTCCCAACTACTTTAGATTAAAACAAAATATTCTTTGCCAATAGGTGTTTCATCCGTTCAAGCTAAAACAAAGTGTTACTGTGGAGTACTTTACACGCTAGTTATTTCTCTTTTATCCAGCTGGGATTTGATTCGCGATTCAACCGTATGGTGATTCCTGCAGAAGTGCTCGTAGAAGTCGTGCTCAGTGATCTCGAAACGATCATCTAGTGACATGTTACTCAAATTGAACCCAATATTACAGCTAATACTTCGCTGGTTACCCGTCATTCATCAATCGCGCAGTATTTAGTGCGAAGAATATACACGATGAACTTTTCCTGGAAAGGGTTTTTTTTTTAAAGGTGATACACACGACCAACGTACCCTCGTGCACATACATGTACTTATTACGTCGGACGCACGATCAAATTGATGAGGGCCCCTGAACTTCATGCTTTAAAATGGAACCGTGAATTGTACTAAGTTGGTTGCACGTCGATCGTATCATATTATTTCTCAATTTAAAATGGTCCATATACTCCATACTAAAATGATGGGTGGTAGAGACTGTAGATACCACGGAGAATACACAAATCGGTGTACGGCTGGATGTGACCACGACGACGATTCGTACAAGATACCAGTCAGCCCACGGGAAAAGCGTGACCAATCACTCATTTTAAGAAAGTCCGAAGAATTGAGTGGGTAAAACCTTGGAGCTTATACAATGAAATTATCCCCCCCCCCCTTCCTTATCAGATGCCAGTGAAAAAGGTCCTATAAAACAAACTTGGATGGATAAAATCCAAGTAGATATGCGGTTACGGATTCCTGTAGAGTATTTATGTTATTCGTTTTGGTATAGATTTTAAAAGGTCTATCTGACGAAGAATTATTAGACTCATCATCGATCATTTTCATGGCCGGCATGTTCATTAAGGTTGTCAAAACTAAGAGATCAAAACAAGTTTATAATCACTACAGGATGACGAATATTCCATTACACAAACAATATAATTTCTTTCCAGACATTTTAGTTAATTGATTAAACTCAACTAAATTCACTGAAGGAATTTAACAGGATAGGGTATTTTTCAACACAAACGAATAAGAAAAATGTATTTCTATATGAAAAGGAAACAAATGTCGTAGCATATTCTTATTATGTCTTTTCTAGCACGAGAGCATGTGATGGATTTTCGAGGAGTGTTGAGCAGAAACACAATTAGTGTGACGGATTTATTCATTGGAGAGTATAAATTCGGGTGAAATTGGTGAATGCAATTTACTTGAAGACGCTTTTATTCGACTTTTCGCTTTTTCAATGTTCCCATCTTTGTAACAATTTTACGATCCGTTTCTTTTACTCATTTACAAGAGAAGGATAACTAACCACAATCCGTGAAATTCAATTGTATAGACCAGAGAAGATCCACCAACATGTTGTTTGTATACACACGGGGAAAACAATCAGCCAAAAAGGGGTTCAAAGACGCTAGGTTAAAATCACCATTATCCTCTTTTTTATATGTGTCTGCTTTTCACCCGAAAACTTTAACTCTTGAAACGTTGGGCATGTTTATCAAAGACCGTTAACGCCAAGTGTCCATTACGATGATGACTAAACATCACCATAGAAATGGAAGAGTTTGTTCGATCTCTTTAGTCAGAAAACATCTTCATTCCATGGTTCTGGGCACTTAGTTCTTAAAGCTAGCAATGAAGAAAAAAAGACACCACTTGCATCGTTGTACATGCTGGAGACAAGAGCCCATTATCGCTCGGTCTGTCTCCGGTCTGTTCGTTGTTGTTGTTATTGTTTATCTTTCTGGTAAACTGAAGATACTTTAAATAAAGACCTTGCCTGGCTCATGGCGTTCACAACAGACATAAAATAATAATTATACTTTAAAAACAGTATAAACATTGAACATGCTGAAAATCAGAGCATATATATATTTTTGTTTCATTTTGATTATGCACTCTAAAGGTAAGATTTCATTTTCCTTGCAGCTTAATATTGATTATATTGGCTTAATAAGCAATGAGAGTACCATACATGGTCGCGTATGGCATGACATTTTTTTTTATCTTAAAGCAAACGAGGCGAGCAAGCAAATTCTTGTTTGATCTTTTTAATAAAAAATCGAATTTTGTAATTGATTCTTACACAATCTTCAGAAATTGATAACACATTTCACAAGTTTTCCTTTTCTCTCTTTTCCCTTTCTCGCTTATTTTATTTGTCGTGTTTTCTGGGTGGGGTCTACGGCATCCCCTAGCCCTTTTGTACGCAAGTGATTAATTCACACAAAAAACGTAGATTATGGATTGTGGATGGTCTTAGAATAGTATTAAATAAAGTCCTGTATTTCTCTTGCAAGATCGAAAGGCACTATTTTTTTTTTCAAATAGAAAATCCTGGATAACTATTGTCATATCATTACTATCCATGGCTTGCCTTTCTATATGTATAAAGGACAATAAGTGACGATTAATCACGACTTTTGTCGATCACCATGATCAAATATATCGTGTTCTGTTATACCAATGCTACGCCATTAATAATTTTGATCACTTAAATTAAAATAAGCACATTTGCGAAGGCTTGTTTGATGTTTATAAACAGCAAGGTCTTATATTTAAATACCATTAGCGACTACACTATTCGTGTTATTATTCAAACCATAATCTGTAGAGAAAGGGTTTAAGGGTATCAAAATATTGACAAAGACTAGAATAAACATACCTGAAAACCGTTTTACCATGCTAAATGATGTACTGCTCTTTGTACTTGTCTATGATCGTTATTCACAAAAATTGCTCGCAGCAGCAGACCAGAATTTGCATTTAGTTAGCCGAAAGAAGAGTTGAGTGATATCTCCTTCGGGTAGGGACCAGGTATGTGAACTGTTTTCAGACGATACCCAGGAGATAGAGCGATCGTTAGCATAACCAGCTGTGGCAAGCCATCCTTTTTTTCTTGCGATTCCTTTTTTTCCCTAAGGAGGCAAATTAGAAATCACTGGACGCCAAAATGGTATGAGAAATGGTTTAACTAGACATTGCGCCAAAAGCATTTACAAATAGCAACGATCTGTAATGTTTAGCCCGAGGTATCATTTCAATATTCATGGGTAGGCTTTGTTGACATAGTTAACAGTGGCGAATGTTGCGTTTGACAATGTTCAACATCTGCCGATCTTAAGTAAACCTACACACATGTCCGAACCGGGTGCACATTTCAAACAATTTGATCAATGGTATCCATATATTTACTAAACCAGGTAGTTTGAAGGAATAAAGATAAACACAAGTCCTCTTAAAAAGTGATCAGGCTCTTAATCGAAAGTTTCGAATGTGGACAACTCTATTCGATGGTTACTGATCGCGGCTAAATGCACGGCTGTCCTCGACCATTATTGACCAATCCGAAAACAATGCGACTACTACTATACCATGTACAAGGCAGCTCAAATGACTATCATTTACCTGGCAAACAAGTCGTACTTGGTACTATCCCAGTATTACAGAAAGACTCGAAATGTTTGTCGGAGAATATCTGAAATTTAGTCCAGCTACATCAGTCCATGAAATTAAATGCTGACAACAGAGTGCATATCAGCTATCAAAAGCAAGTGCCCACTTCATTAGGAATATTGAATATATAGTGTTAGAGATTTGCCACGAAAACTTTCTTCAACCATGTCAACCGTCTTTCCAACAGACCAATTCCACACCGACTGGGAGTATGTCTATGGCGGCCCTGAAGGGACATCGCAAATAGACCAAATTGCGAATATTCACGACGAAATTGGCGACGAAATTCACGATGTCGTGAATTTCGTCGTCAATATTCAAATTGGCGACGTCGTGAATTTCGTCGTGAATAATTTGCGACGAAATTGACGACGAAATTGGCGACGTCGTGAATTTCGTCGCCAATTTCGTCGTGAATATTCGCGATTTGGTCTAGTTGCGATGTCACTTCAGGGCCACTATGTATGTCATTGGAGATATTAAATGCAATAGATTCGGTCGGTCCCGAGTTAGCCTCGCCAGTTTGACTGTGGCCTAAAATCCAGCAGTGCTATTCTTCTCTTTTTTTTTCAATGAACTATGCACAGCAGAAGGGAGTGCGGTGCAAGGTTGTTATCAGATGCCATAGTCGTCATGCTCTTGGCTAATTTCAGGCACTGGCACACTGGCAACATCCCATTCCAGGCATTTCAGGCTTGGGGCTTTGACATGTTCTTCCTTCTTCCCAGGCCCAGTTTAATACTAAAACTGGCTGGCAGTCTTGCGTTATCGTTCAACAGACCAGAAAAAAAACCCTGATAGGTCTGATCATTAAACAGTACTAGAAATTAATCTTACTATCTCGGTCGAAAACATGCAATTATCTATTCTTCAGAGTAATGGGGTGTGGTTCTTCCAAGAGCCAATTGGCTTCCTTTAAGTAGAATGCTCTTTCTGCATCCGTCCAATCTCTTTGGTATATCGGATCAACCAGTCTCAACATTGCTACCAATAACAGAACTTTATCGTTATCATTTTTTTATTCTCTGGAAGGGGAGAGGGGGGATATTGTACCAAGCTCAGTGGCGTACTGTGTGTCACGGCATGGGATGGAGGCACCATCACAAAGTTTGAGTCGATCACTTAGTGGGTTCGCAAAGCGCGCTGAATTGCCAGGTACGGACCTCATATAGAGACATTTTGAGGACTGTGCCATTAAACGGATATGTGTCTTACCATGGTCTCACTGATCAAATAATGCGAGCGCGAAGGGCGAGCTAAAAATCGTTGATATCCAGACCTAAAGGGGGACAATATATATGCAATTTTTTTAAATCATGATACGTACCTCTCTCACTAAACAAACAATGCGAGCGCGAAGCGCGAACTGATTTTTTTTTATATTTTGACCCCAAACAGGAAATTCTAGGACTATTTTTAGGAATTCATGAAGAACATACATATCTCACCATATTCATCGAATGCGAGAGCCAAGCGCTCGCAGATTTTGTTATAATTACACCCTAACACATGAAACACTTTTTGCTTTCATTTTCATCATAAACATGATACGTATCTCACTAATCAAATATTGCGAGCGCGAAGCGCGAGCTGATAATTATTGTAATTCAGACATGAAGAGGGCATTTTATGGCATATTTGTAGGAATTCACTAAGACCATACGTATTTCACCAACCTATTACTGCAAACGCAAGCACGGACTGGAAATGTTTTATATTCAGACCTAAAAGGGGGCAATCACTTCAAGTAGACACGATAAAGAAGTATATGTCACTACATAAAATAATAACTCGAAGTGCGAGAAAATATATTTGGTGTATATTGACTTCAAAACGGGATGTTTTAGTACAACAGAATTACGTATCTCATCCATGTCATCAAACAGACAATGCGCGCACCGGGATTAACGTACACATAGGCACTAAGCAAATCATGTTTCATAAAGTTATGAAAAATATATATAATATATATAATATGATATAATATAATGTACAGTATAATAATTTCTTCCCCCCCCCCCCCTCACTACGTTTTTCTTTCTTTATCACTGAATCATGAAGACTAGTTCAAAGGTAAAAGATTGTTAAACTTTGGGGTCTAAGTTTCAGGGGGATAAAAGAATCGATCTGATGAAGGGGGATACTGGCATCTCCAAAGACGTTCCAATTGTAATTTGAACCTCCTTGGCATTTCGGTATCAGGTCTCGGCTGGTTAGGTTTAAAACGGTTTCATGAATGAAGTTGCTGCAGATGATCAGCAGTCATTGCCTGATCATTCTTCAGTCAAATAAGTTTTCACCCATTCGAGCCACATCTTTCCAATATATTAGATTGAACATTCGCACTTTGAGAGACGTTAGTAGGGAAGGACACAATGATGTGAAAAACGATTTTATAATAAATCACCTCCATCCCCTCCATTTTCAACATCCTTAATCAGAGCGGTCATTTCGGCCTGTTCTTCGAGTAAAGTGGATATATCCTAACATCCCAGATAGGTATTCAGTTCTTCCGAGACGAACCCATTAGTTTTTGCTTATATCTATCTGAGAATACCACCTACACATCTTGACTGGCATTTCGAAGTTCCTTCGAGATGTCAAAAGCGAGATGGGGGCACTTTTTCACTTACAGACACCACCCTGATAAATTTTCCCATCCTGCGGGAAATAAATTAATCGCCTTCTTCATCAGAAACACTACAATTCCTAGAGTCCTTTCTCGAAAATAGGAACCGACAAGGGATCGACAAATTACCACGTCTCGCTGAAAATATCCATATCAGATTGAAGTTGTCAGTTTTCTGTTCATTTTCATCATTTAAAACGAATTTTTGACAGAATCTCATGTTCCAATTTTATTCGACTACCTCTGTCTAGGGGTTTAGTTTAAGGAAGATATTGGATGATATTTACCCTTTTCACTTTAATCAGTCACAGTGGCTGACCTTAGACGGATATTACTCTTGGGCCTTTTTATCAAAGTGGAGACAATGGCAGAGTGGGGATTCGCACTCACAACCTTGCGATTATGAGTCCAATGCTCTAACAACTGGACCACACGACCCGTGGTAATAGTAAAGTTTTGGGGAAATATTGCAGGAATCCTGCGAATGGATAAAAATTTTACATTTTATTATTGACTTCTACTCTGTCGGATAATCAAGAGAAGTTGTCTATGTTGGTGCACCTTCTTGTAAAAGGATTCTTCAAAATAATCAATAATTTAGTGAGAATGTTTCAGGACACAAAAGATCACAATTATTGTAATCATATGCGAAAATCTACCAAAACCTGGTTAGATTTCGCTTATTATTGATTGGATTTCTAAACATTTTGTCAGACAATGTATATAGACATCTAGACTTAGGAGTGGTAGAATGTTTAACGTCCGTTCTTCGGGACGCTTCTTCAGCTCGTCTGGTAGTCACATCAGATCGACCAAGGCTTTTCCAACGACATGAACGACATACGTTAGGTCAGTTTAGAATTCGTTTTGTCGGTATGTCTGTCTCATCACATTTAAATAATATCATCGATGTGAGAAGGGCACTATTGAGCAATACAAGGGAGTTACGTTTAGAGTTCCTAACGTACGAAACGGAAATGCTATCAGGATGAATTTCTGTAGCATTCATTACATATCCATGTCACTATTGTCGTATCATTGTGGTATGGCAACCATCTTCAATGGGGTGCGAAGACGATTTTATTTGTACATAGACACACTTAAACTAATTGCATTCTGGGTAGGCCTACTTAGCAACCTTGAGGCGTTTCATAATGGTGTCAACTCCAATTGTTCGCACTTGATGATGAATAGCGCAAGGGAGGGATGATACTTCCCGCTTTTCCCAGTGCGCCATCTCCTTCCTACCACCTTCCACCCCTGTGATGTAACTGAGCTATCGCGCTGGGTCTGGTGTGAGGGTTATTAGATTTGTACTGGGCTTCAGAGAAGATTTGAAATCGCTTCGGATGTCTATGCATTTATTCAGTGAAGGCATTCTTCCCGCAGAGTATTTTAATTCCGCCCATGCTGCTCCATTGAGAATTACCTGGAGTCACCTTACGTCGTACGACGGGAAAAGGGACTTCTTGGGAGAATGTATTGTGTTATCATTGTTATTGTACAACTCGATATATCCCGTTTCATTCTTGATGACTTCAGACTTCGTGTCTCATCTCACAGACAATGCAATAAACAGTTGATTCACTTGCGTATTGTTCATACACAAGACAAAAGAGAGGTGATACTATGGGCAATTTGATATGGCACATGAAGATTTCCTGTTTGCGGTAGCTTAATTTTGAGCTGTGTCAGTCTCTATTTCCTCAAATTCCGACGAAGATATTTCAATCGAGTTTAAGATTACATACAACTTGTATGAATTAATTTCAAGGCTTCGATTCTCGTTTCTTTTTTCAGAAATATTTTTTCTCCCTTTTCGCTTCTTTTAGTCATGATTAGATTACAATTTAAAGTTATGTTCCATTGGTGGTAACCATAGTAAATATTACATACGAATATAATTAACGAAGTGACAATATAAGTTTTTCTGTGAATAGATATTTATGTGCCAAATTATTTTATGTTTAAATTGGGATTTTACACAGTGACAAATGAATAAGTAAAAGTAAGCTGTTCTGCAGACATATCTTTTGTCCGATGCTCTATGACAGTAACACCAACAGAATCGATAACAGATCCGATCGGTCTATGTAATGTTTTTTATGTACATATTAGCCTACCAATATAATTGATTTAGAGTCGACTGCATTGCAGTAACATGTCCATTAGAAGTGCTCTCATCATATTTCAGCGTTACACTGGGTGATTTCAAGTTCGGTGTTGGTGTTGAGAGCGTAAAAAGGCCGCTGAACCGAGCTCCAACACCGAGCTGGGTTCAGAGGAACGATACCGATTGCGTTATCGATAGCACATGGCGTCACGCCTCTGCGCTGCGCTGCTAAATCATCTCAACTTCACGCGAGAAGTCTCGACGACGAAAATGAAATCGGAGAGAGATGCGTTCATATTTTCCGAGGTCAATCCCAACACCAGCCTGATTTCAAGTACGGTGTTGTGGCTGGTGTTGGTGTGGTCACAACACCAACACCAGATTTCAACACCGTACTTGAAATCACCCACTGTTTCGGCCATTCTCGTAAACAAAACAGAATTAATTATGAAAGTAAATATACAACATTTGACCTTTGTGTTAAGAATACTTTAGGAATTATTGTCCTCTGCAACTATTCCTTCCATCCTTACAATTTTATTTCACCTTCACGGGAAAATCATTTTAAAAAGTCCAGCAATCCCAACGTCACAATCAATAATCGATCTCTCAACAACAATGACAATATGAACGTGAGTGTTCCATTTAGGGTACTTTGATCTCAATTACTAATTAATAATTGTTCAATAGCCTAAAGTTTAGTATGTGGGCACCATCCATGGTGGGCACAAACCCCAAACAACAAGTGTGTGGTAGGGAATGTCTAGCGGGCAGGACTTTCAAAACACAGGTTCTTTACTTCCGAAGTCAGACCCCTTTCAATAAGCGAAATAGTTTGGAATTCCCTCAATTGTATGTCTGTCAGAATAAATTTGGATATCACATCGGAATGCAAAATATATGTATCTATAATCCACTATTTAAGATTTATTTAGTGAATTTTTGTATCTAAAACAAACACCACGCATTATTTTAAAGCTTGTCATGATCTCGAGAGAGTTCGCATAGCACATCTAGATCTCCCATCATTCTCTACCATTTTCATGTATTTTATTTTGCGTATCAAATTCTTCGTTATGGATGAGTATATATCAAAATGGCGAAACCTCGTGAAATATAAGCAGTAAATAACTATTGCAATGACAGGTTTACTAAACATCTAAAATCAGACCCTATATCAAGCTAGTTTATATTGAGCGTGTTTTTTTTATAAAGAAATACTATACTACAAAGTGGTTCGCTGCAGTTCCTTGTTTTTCGGAGGTGCGGTGTAACCTACAATTTAATGTAAGAAATCAATATTTTTTATCAAAGGTTTATCGTATTCATACATGTAAGATAAGATACAAGACATTTACATAGATATATAGATATACAGATACTGTACAAAGATACTGTACATAGCGAGATAAACATGTATAGATGGATGGAAAGATAGATGGATAGACATAGATAGATAGATATATAGATAGATAGATAGATAGATAGATAGATAGATAGATAGATAGATAGATAGATAGATAGATAGATAGATAGATAGATAGATAGATAGATAGATAGATAGATAGATAGATAGATAGATAGATAGATAGATAGATAGATAGATAGATAGATAGATGGATATATTTCCATCGTTAAATTGGGCCGGAAGAGTTACTATACGAATTGCAAAAAGTCAAATTGACATTAGACGAATAGTTGATCACAGAGATCTCGATACACTATTTACACCCATCTATTTTCAACAATTATTTCCAATTGAGTAATAATCTAATATTTCCGCGTATTTGTTCTGGTAAAGGCTTAAACTATATTCTGGTAATGCCGCCAGCAATTGTTGTATCCAAGTTAGGTCAACAGGGCTGCGTGTTATGAAATGACTTGTCGGTGGTTCATCGGATAGTTACCATGGTAACAGTCAGGGGCGGAAATCTCTCCCAAAAGGTAGGGGGGACACAGGGGCGGATCCAGCCTTCGCCAATAGGGGGGGGGGGGCGGAAATTTGTTTCAGCCATATTTTCCCCGATCGGCAGCTCGAAGATGATTTGTGTTTGTTTCTTTGAAGGGGTAGTCCTCATCAGTCACTTCTAAGCTTTATTCTTATAAATTCATATATAATATCATAATCCTTAATTATAAGATGCGAGCGCGAAGCGCGAGCTAATATTTTGGAAATTTTCATGTATTTTTTCTTAAAATTTGGACATTCTGGGCAATGTTTGTTATCCTGAAAAAAATATGTATGCAACTTAATAATTACTACGAACTCAAAGCGCGAGCAAAATGAACTGATGGAAAAGATACCTGTTAAAGACTGCGTGCAGTTAGCATTTAACAATCAAATAATGCGAGCGCGAGCTGATTTTTTTTGACATTTTCACCTAAAGAATGGAAATTCTATGCACTTTTTGTAACTCAAGCAGAATAGGTATATAAGTATACAATTGATGCGATCGCGAAGCGCGAGCGGAAAATTTCGAGATTTAGTCCTTTAATATTTACTGAACGAGACACTCTATTCATGTTTTGTAAATCATGAAAAGGATGAGTATTAGTCATGCGAGCGCATAGCGCGAGCAGAAAATTTTTATATACGTACCTGTTGAAAAGGTACCTGTTACGGACTACTTGCACTTAGCCATGAAGGCGTTACATATTTCAACAATAAAAAAATGCGACCGTAAAAGCGCGAGCTGAAAATTTCTAAAGAAAGAATGGAAAATTGTAATCAATTTTTGTAATCGTGAACAAGATAGCTATATAATTCAACAATTGATGCGAGCGCGAAGCGCGAGCAGAAAAAAAATCGAGATTTAGACCTAAAAATGGGCCACCCTGTTCATGTTTTGTAAACAGCCATAGGCTGATCGAGGGCTTTTTACCGTGTTTAAATAAAATAAATCAATCAAAATCAATGTTTTGTAAATCATGAAAAGGATGAGTAATAGGGGGTCTTCCTACATTAATAGTGCGAGCACAAAGCGCGAGCAGAAAAATGTTGATATTGTGATCTGAAACTGGATAATGATTCAAATAGAGAACAAGTTGAGTATTTTAATAAACATGCGCGCGCGTGTTTCATATTTAGACCTAGAATCTAGGCATTCTAAATACATCTTTAATCATGAAAATCATGAAACTTTGATATTCCGATCTGAAAAAAGAGTCAATTACAGCTTTATATTTCAAGCACTTTGTAGGAAAATTGTAAGGTGGATATGGATTGCACTTAAAAAAAAGAGCTAAAATTGTTATAATTATTACTTTGAGTTTTGACATGGGACCGGGACATCCTTACGACATGTTATGAAAATGATGACTATCTTCCTATTCCTCTTGCTAAGCGCGAGATGAAACAAAAGGGACAATTTAGTTATTAAATTGATATCATATTTATTAACGCCTAATGATGGCGCGAAATCTGATGATATTAAGGCATAAAAACTGGACATTTCACTTTTGTAATTATGAATAGGATACATCAGTTAATATATTTTTAACCATTAATGCGAGCGCAAATCGCGAGCTAAAATTTTTGATAAACCATCATGAAAAGGGGATTTTAAGTAGTTTGTTGTATAATCAATATTAAAACATACATAACTCGCCAATCAAAATGCCAGCGTGCAGCGCTAGCTGATACGTCTTGACAATCAGACCTGAAAAGGGATATTTTGAAAACTTTATGGAATACACGAAAATAATAGGTACCTGATAAATCACAATTTGCGAGCGCGCAGCGCAAGCTGCAAATGTTGATAAAATTATTCAGACCATAAAACTGACATTTTTACAGAGCACTTTTTTAAAAATCAATTTGTAAATCACACAAAATAATGAAAGTTCGATCTCTGAGGTGAAATATGCTTCGTATATTGACTTCTACACTTGATATTTGAGCTCCATATTGAACAAGATATGTAAATCACCTAACAGGCAATGCGAGCGCGAAGCGCGAGCGAAAATTTTATATAGTGGCACGAAAGATTCTTTTTATTTTCCAAGTTTTCCACTCATCTTATTTTATGCGCTGGTCGTCCTTCTCTTCTTTTTATCCTATCTTTTTCCCTCCTTTTTTCCTTTTTCCTTCATTCTTTCATTCTTTCCCTTTTTTTCTTTTTTTGCTCCGCCAATAAGGGGGGGGGGGGGGGGCTCGGCCCCCCTGGATCCGCCTATGGGGACAAGGGGCGGGAAATTTGACAAGCAAAAAAAAGGTTATCATCCCAAAAGTACGGTCATCTCGTCCCAAAATACATGTTTTATTTCGATTTAGAATGATGTATTTCTTACCATTATAAAAGACAAAAAATAGTAGGGGGGACATTTGATATTGTGTCCCCCCCTACTATTTTGAGTAGGGGGGACGCGTCCCCCCTGTCCCCCCTGGGATTTCCGCCCATGGTAACAGTCAGATATCTCTGCTTCTCAGTCAATCGAAATCATGGAAAGTTGTCAGATCTGACTACCTTTCGGACGACTAAAAGTTTGAACATGATTAAACGCTCACTAGAACTCCTCACAGATATGAATTAATCAAGACTTTACAGATTTAAGTTCGAGAGGACTTCTTATATACTCGTCTAAGGAAGAAATTCAATTGCATTCCCGGCAGAGTTTATATATAAGAGTTCACGCGAATAACAAATTCGAAAACCAATTATCTGGGAATCCAATTCCAACCATTATTCTTCGTACAACAAAAATTAGAATGGAAGATAACGATAAGACGGAATCTCATTAGCCACGTAGTTGGGTTGATCAATCACTCTTTATTCTTCTTGTTTCTTCGTACAACTCAAATTAGAATGAAGGAAAAGCCAGGAAGAATGCCATGTTAATCAATTACTCTTCAGTTTACAAAACCAATCACTTTGTGTTTTTTTTCCTTTTCGCAGGGAATTATTCCCTGAACATAGTATCTACGAGAGAAATAATATTTCTTTTTCTTTAGGAAAAACGTAAGGTACGACGAAAGAAAATCCATTGCGGTTGGTTAAGCTAACACCGCAAAGAAATTGACTCTGGGCTCGAAATATATTTTCTGCTTGAAACGTTGATCCGTTCACTTAGCATGCTTAGTAACCACATCTAATCAATTTTCTAAGAGTGTATCTTTACTAGTTCTCTTGTCGATAAGGGGAGTGTTTCTTGAAACGTTTCTGGCAGTGATTTTCGATGCAGATGTTATAAATATGGTGGCGCTGAAGTACGGTCAATCGCACGTTATCTTTGTCGCGAAGTTCGCGATTTGGTCGCATAGTTCACGACTTTCGTGCGTTGGCACGAAGGTCGCAATTTATTGTAGTCGCAAACTTCACGACAGAAGTCATGTCGTGACCGTACTTCAGAACGAATAAGCCAATGCAAATGCAGAATAACCTTATGCAAATACAGTACTTGTACCTGATAGGCTGTGAGGAAATTAGTGGGGAACAAAAACACCAAAATTTGTTTCGATGGAAACGCTCCCAAGAATGCAGTACATGTCCCCATTTAGATCAAGTTCCATTAAATTTCAAGAGTTAGACAAGTGGTTTCAGATTCATTTTTTATTTCTCCTCTAGGATCAACAAATAAAAAATTAATAGATAAAAAAGTCAACATGTTTAAGTGCAATAATCCTTCCTAAAGCTAATAGAATGAAATCCGTTTTTCTTGATTAAACGTATTTCTTGATTTGAGCAGACACATCTTTCTCTAATATTGTAAGTTAATGTATAAACAAATATTTTTAATCATCCTTTAAAAGTGTGGTTGGTGTCAACTCAAGTCCGGTGCTCATTGATATTTTCGATTTGTCAAATTCTTCCAAAACAATGTTTTTATTTGACATGAGAGAAACCAAAACTATTTTTTGTTGTACCTGTCATATTATATCATGTTTGTTGCTGTTGTTTATTTGTTTCTTTTTAATAGTACTGCCAGCTCCAAATCGTTTGCGTCCATAACGGGGAGTTTCAAAACTACATTATCCGCCACCGTTGTGAAAATAATAATAATTAAATTCCTTCGCTGTATGTCCTGAGATTATCATGACATAATTCCCCGTTAAAAGTTAATGGCACCCTTTTTTATATAGTCCTCCGTTTGTTTTTTAAGCATTAACTTTTAGATTATTTCATAGTTTTCTAGAATTATGTTTTATTTGTTTTCTTCAATTTGATGTAGAGAATATTCGTTTTTAACGTTTTCCACTCTCCTTTCTATTATTATGCCACAACACTTTAAATTTCCTTTTGAGCTATAAATTATTTTATTTTTCCGTTTTCCTGAGATCTTTATCTATTTGTCTTATTAAGCCAATTATTTCACTATACATCCCATATTCGTTATCTGCTTAATTCGTATAATTGTATTGATGCTACATATTTATCAAGTTCCTACACGAAAATACTTTTGAATTGTGACCCAAAGATATTGAATGCATTTACATTCTAATTATATCAGACCATTTGATTTGTGCTAAATTAAACCTAAAATAATTTTCACAATAGCTTCTGATACACCAAATGTTTATCAAATAGATCTATGCTGCCTAATGCATTCCTACTTCAGAAATATGGTTGGAAAAAGTAACATAACTTTATTTAGTTTGTAGCAAATTAAAAAGTTGGGGAACTCGTTGTTTTCTGTTGTGACCCACCTATTTTTCTTTGTTAAAAAATATAGAAAGATATATATATTCTAGCGTTTGATTTTGACGCTTGATAAATTGGAAGCTTCTGAACAAAGGGCAACGAACGATGAGTAATTATTTCATGCCGCTCTAAAGCGACCGTCAGAAGTGTCAAACAGCTGAATGGTCTTTGTCTGCAAAGGCAATTAAATATAGGTCCTCTCAGGCCGAAAGAATAACGAAAGTCCCTCGCTTCCTCTTTCTAATGATGATGAGAATTAAATTACGCTTAGCTTTCTTAACTTTTAGACGATGCTAATAGAATTTAGACACGGCTCATTTTGAGTGAAATTAGAAAATTGCCATCCGTTAACTTGTCAGGTTAACTGATACGAATGTGGAATCATATAACTGTATAAGATTGAGACAAGTAAAAGTTATTAGATTTTTCATGCCAGCTTTACAATCTGGGGGTTGTTTCACAAAGATTTAAGTATGACTAAGAGTCGCACTTAAATACCGAGTTGCGTACGGTATGAAAGGCTTGACCGCACCCTATACCGTGTTTACACGTAATCGGCATTTGAATCGGCTCGCGGTTCTGAACCGCGAGCCGATTCAGCATCGGCTTTTTCATAGCATGTAAACGCGAGCAACTTGAATCGGCTCGCGGTTCAGAACCGGCAATTTGCACCACCAAAGTAGTAGGTTCTGAACCGCGAGCCGATGCAGAATCGGCTTTTTTACTACGTGTAAACAGAAAGCCGATTCTGCACCGGCAATTTGTGCGCATTTCATTTACTTTACCATTGTGACGTAATTAAAAGCGCACTAATCCAGCGTTGTCTTTATTATGACGTATATTGTAGGTATGCGTATCATTTCAGGTTTTTGAATTGGCTCGCGGTTCTGAACCGCGAGCTGTAACAACGTGTAAACGCAATCCAAATGCCGATTCTGCAAGATTAAGTGTAAACACGGTAAGTATTGGTCAGATCGTGTCATGAGGACGCGCACTACTGCGTATCTATCAATACGATCGCGCGTTCCATATCATGTACGCGTCGGCATTTTTTTTATGCGTTCACAATACATGATCAAAAATATTTACATTGTTTGTATTATTCAAAATAATCCATAATGTATACAATATAAACATAATACATAATTAGAAAAAAGTGGTGTGGGCATATACTTCGCATTTTAATAATAAAAAACGGAACATTAACACAACTTAATGTACGCAGGAGACCGACATCGTGAGCGGTTAAGCTTGTAATTGATGGCGGCCTCATAAAAAAGGGTTCGTGACTATGATTGGTAATTACTGAACAAGTGGGTGCAATGCAGGTGCGAGTGCTGAAGATAGCTGTAGAATTTATATTTTTTATTCAATTTATAGTGGTTAATGAGGATTAATTTGAAGTATGGGATGAATAAGATTGAATGATATATGAGTTGATTTTAAGGAGTATAAAGTGGAACAAGATTTAATATTTTCTGCAAGATTATTCCAAATGTCTGAACCATGATGTCGAATTGATTTAGAGGTAATTAACAGTCTGGGGTTTGTGAGATGAAAGTCTCCAGATGTACGAGCTGGGTAGGTATGGACAGAACTATTAAACTTAAACATATCATCAAAAGACGAAGATTTAAGTGCGACTTAAGTCATACTTAATTCTTTGTGAAACACCCCCCCCCCACCCGGTCACGTTATTTTTTTTTCTCGCACTGTTACTAGGGGGTGTTATAACAAAGATGTTGGAAGTACGCTACGCATGCCTTTTCTAGCTGATGCTTGGCTGTGTGCTAAACCATAATATAAATCATATGATTTACGCCAGTAAAAGTTCAATAATATCTTTGCAAATAAGAAAAACTGTTTGTTTAATTATTTCAATGCAGATGATGTGATCCATGCAAATTTGATAAAAGTTGGTGCTGTCGCGCCAATTTTGCACTGCGTAAAAGTCCGACTGTAGATCCGCACCTGATTGTAAGGAATATGCTTCACTAACATTATGGTATTAAGCCTGCTAAGAACACTAGAAATACCACTCGTTTGTAAAATCTAACGTGTATTTACAAGAATCCCAAAGTAATCGTCGAAAAACGACCCCAGGTCAGGTAAATCTGCATGAATGCAATCTTTCTCATAAAGAAACATGAAACAACATACATTACCTTTATAAAACAGGAGCCTGAAACCTTATGGTCCATTGTTATCTTCCAATAAACGACTGGTAAAAAAACGAGAAGTTTATAAGCAGAGAGATACTCCGAAATCATAGATTAATACTGTGATAATGCATTGGAGATGGCATATACATGTATTAACGAGGATAAATGAGCTTTGACCTGAAAATAGATACTTGTCCTTTGATAATTGCTTTCGTAAATATAGTTTAATTAGACACCTATGACCTTCATTTTTCATTATCATTATAATGATTAGGGGCGCTTACCTTGACAAATGCAACGCGCTCGCCTCTGCACACGCAAACCCACACACACACAAGTCATTAGGTTTGATCTTTCTCCGCACACCTTTGTTAAATGTATTTTTAACGATCCCAATTTAGTGCGGAGCTTTGTTGGTGAGCGTTAAATACTATTCTCATTTATAACCAAGCATCTGATTAATACATCATGTTCATTATAGGATGAATAATACATTTACTGTCATGAACTACTACAACTTTAATGTGCCGTGAAATGAGGTTGCAATATGTCTTCTTACATCAGCTCGGTAAAAAGACTTTTAACTAATCAATTAAAGTGTTCATTTTACTTCACTTCTGGCGACACACGTCAGTCTCATCTTTCAGCGTGCAGAATCTTGAAGTCGAGATGAACAATGAATAATATTGAATCACAAAAAGCATAGACAGTTTTCTGATCCCATTTCATCAGCAGAACAATATCATGATCATTTTCTTGATGAGCGATATGTGGAGAGCCAGGCGATAGGGGGCGTGAATGTGTGGTACGATCAGTGACGATAAGATTGTTGAAATCGAATACTTCGTCAACACCACTGCTCTCACCATTTACAATGACAATTAATATTGTTGGGCGTGTGGGGACTTCTTATATTACTTCCAATTATCACTTGCGTTCTGCTGTGGTGAGAGTGTTCTTCACAAGAGTTCAATTTTTGTTCTCTATTTTGGAAACCCTCATTTCAATAAAATTCCCTAAAGTGTTTGTAAAACCTGACCTAGTAAACGCCACTTTCAAATTCAAGTAATGATTATTGACACGTTTGTTTAAAAATTATTCCGTTTTCATTTTTTTCTTGAATAGGGCACTATAATATCTACCTTTCTCAATTTAGGTAACTCCGTATCATACTTTATCGTTTATTGCGCATGAATTGAAGCCGTTCTCATGGTTCATAATATATTCCGCTTACGTTTCTTGGCACTTTACAGTTGTATTATTACAGATTCATTACATCTCTTTGATATATTATACCGTCGGCTCGAAAGCATCACTCTGGGTGGGTGGTGTTGCGCCTAGTTTTTTACGGTTGTAACCTTTAAAAAAAATAGAGATTTACACGCTAAAGCTTTAAATGTCAGCATAGAAACACCACAATAATATTTAATATGTACAAACTCTTTTGCGTTTAATAGCCATTAAATCTTAAAACTGATATCAATATAGATTGAGGAGCTACCACTTTAACCGCCCCCATAATCTAGCTAAATCAACATCTTAAACAACATTTATCTCTTTGGTCTGGAAAGGTAATTCGCTATTACTGTGAGTACTTTTGAGCCTGCATAAACAAAAAGTCTTTGAAATTGTTATAATATTTGTTGTTTATCCTATAAGCTCAACTGCAGCTGCTGAGAGCTATTTAAAGTATAAAACTCGCAATGCCATTGCCTGACTGGGAACATCGAATACATAGGGGGTAGCAATTTACTAAGATGCCTTAAGCACAGCGGTTATGAACAATAATAATGACCGGTATCAGATGAACTAGTAATTATGATATTACATCTGGACAATAATCATCCATTGCTAGCGGTATTGCAAGATGAACTATATTTCATTAAAACGGTTTGATGAAGATGCTTGTAGCGATCTTTCGAGAGAAAGAGAAATACACCAATCGTTTTTCGACGATCATTCGGGAATTTTCGCAATCTCTACTCAGACGCTATACATAACGCAAAGAATCCAATGACAAAACAGCTTTTGTCGAAAATAGGTGAATAAAAACCGCAGTGGCATCCTGGACTCTGGACAAACGACATATTTGCAATTGTTGGTCCGGTACGAATCTTCGGACGATGTGCTGTCCCGGTCCACCACCTTTCGACAAACACCTCTCATCTGTCCATTGTTTTAGAAAACCTCTGAGTAATGATTTCGAAAATACGCTCTTGTGTTAACAACACATAATATATAGTAGCATTCAAGCTACAGCATGTACAGTAAATCTTTGTTTTGATATCACGTACCGGTATTTCATTTTTAAATGTTATTGTGGGACGTTTCTTTACAGCATTATTGTGTGAGTCAAGCAAAAATAAAACTTGTCAAAATGCGAGACATGCTAGATATATCTAAAATTTTCAAATTTGTATATTCTTTTTAATCGTGCAATACTTGAAATATCTGTTTCTTCCTTCGTGAATAACTGTTGTATTTTCTCGCTAATCATTTGGTGAACACGTCTACTACTTTCCCCCCTTTCTTGGGAATTTAATATGCAAGGGCTTGAAATTGTCTACATAAAGTAAGATATAGGGTAGTCTTGAAATCGCCAATACATTGTTTACAGAATCGATTCAAAGTTTCAGTAAGATATAAAAAAGCCAAGGACGAGTGGATTATCAAAGCACTATTTAGGTATAATATTTCGAAAGGAAAACATGCCCCAAGCAAAGTAGCCGTACAAAATTCAATTTGCACTATATATTTTACCAATATTGAGAAGAACATGTAGTGGTGTAATTCAATCTATTTCTCATCTTTCATGCCAATACATGTACACAAGTATGGATTAACATCGTTTCATAAAAGCTTGTCAACCTAAAAACAGGATAATTTAATATCATGTTGCGTGTTTATCGGAAAAAAGCATAGAAATTATATTTTTATTTCCTCAACGGTATCAATTGTTGACCCTTTTTTGGAAACCATCGTGGATATTCGGACATACTAGGCCATAAAGTATCACTGTAGTTTGTTTAAACCTATTCTTTGACCCAATATTCATTGATAACATATTTATGTTTGACACGGTTTGCTGGGCACAGAGCGTTAATGGTAATGAGTATGTAATAAACCATCCATGCAAATATTTAGGTTACGGCTGCCTTATTGGACGCCATCTTGGTATTGGGGATACCCGAGAGTACTTTGTTCCTTCTAACTTGACCCTTCAAGAAAGGATAACAAAATTTTACCTCTCGAGTGAAAAGGTGACGTATTGGTTTCGATTTCGGATCCCATACCGAATTCATTTTTATTGTTTACTTGGGCCGCGTTCTTTCTTAGATAAGTCTTTAGAATAAAAAGTAGGCCTATTTGAACCACAAAACAACCTTTTGTTGAAAACTCCCGAATGCAGGATTTGAAGAGTTTGGTTGCAGAAGGGGTTAGGTCCGATTTGGACTATTACGAGAAAAATCACGTTTTTTTTTATTCTCCACATTGCAATATTCTTATGCGAAACTAAACTTTAATGATACCATAGCATGTGAACATAAAATTGGGTATAAAAGAAATCTACCTGTCTTCATTTTTGTTTAAATGTTCTTTTCCAAAAAAAATGTCTTTGTGGTCCTAACCCCTTTTGAAAAAAAAGGTGATTTTTCCTTGTCATTTTTGTTCACTTTTTAAATGGGAATTTCAACTTTTCTTCGGTATCATCTTATAGATCTACTAAAAATCTATACATTGAGACCAAAAAAAAATCAAATTTAATTAAAACCCATTTGCAACTGAGCTCTTCATTTGTTGTTGATGTTGTTGTCGTTCATGTTCTTCTCTATATTTAATTGCTGTCCAAAATTAAAAAAAAAAATGAAATATAAGATAAATACAGCAATGTCACCACTTTTAATAATAAAAACCAATCTCAATAAATCTGTCAAATATTTTTTTTTTGAAAGACGACCATCGAGACATGAAGATGTGATCAATCACGTATAAATACGCATTGGCAATCTCGCGAGTTGTTTTTCAAATATGTCCGAATCGCCTAGACACTTAATCCCATATTTTTTTATTGAAAAATTCGTTAGTTGCATTGGACAAGCACGGAGATATAGGTATTATCCATTATGATATAAACATTCAATATTTAGGGAAGTTATGATTACGGTGATGGTTAATTAAGGTAATAGAATTAATGGAAAGATTCTTCACAATGACGTTGCTACAATCACAATATTGTCGTTTTCTCTCCATCGAGGTCACAAAGTCATATATTTTTGCAAGAGTGTGAATTATTAATACAAAATTATTCGAATGAACCATTCATTATTCGTCGAGAAGGACTAAGGATATGTATAATGAAAGTTGGAGAATTCAAGATCTGTTTTTGAAGAGGCAGGGGCGATACGGTTCCACCATTTCCGCTAAAACATGGGTTCGTCGATATCAAATCAAAGATGAATTATCTGTTTGATGTGACGTATTGTTGTCCCATAAAGGATCTGTACAAGCTTTTACTCACTTTTCATTAATTGCCGCTGGTCAATTACAATGTAAGTATTTATCATTGTCATTTATCATGAGCACACGAGCGAGATGTTGGTAAGGAGAGCCTCCAGCACTGAGCAGACATGGCAGAGGCTATGAAGAAATCATAATTTGGTGCTTAGCAGAGGGTATGTTTGCGCTATACGTCATGCAATAATTATAATACGTTTGCATTATATTGAGGATTTTAACATATCATTGGTATCCACTCCTGATATTTCCATATCTCCCTCCCTATCTCTCTCTCTCTCTCTCTCTCTCTGACTCTTAATCACTTTCACTATCTGATCAAGCCTTTCATGAACCAAGCCGACTATTGTCATGATTGTAGAGTACAATTTCGAAGGTTGGTGTAGACGACCTTGCATTATAACAAATGCCTTAAAGTGACCATTGACTAAACGGCTAAACGAGATGGGTAGATATATTTTTGTTTCTTGCCAAGTCGACACAACGTCTAGATGTCAATATTGTGAGATACGTTATCGTGCCACGTCGATTCTGAAAAAATGTATGTCAGCATGGTGAGAGAGTTATCTTGCCAAGTTGACTTATAAAAAGATATTTTGACATGGCAAGATACGTCCACCACGCTTCGCGCTATGTTGATATACTGTAGGCTATCTCTTCAAGTCGACATGCTTTATAAATCAACTTGGGGAGATTATAAAAGTCAACTTGGCGTATCTCACAATTTCAACATAACTTAACACAATAATCCACCAATATCTCATCAGGTCGATGGCACTTTAAACCTTCCGTACTAAGGGCTTTTTCCACAATATGGTTTCTTGGCACGTGCATGGGAAAATAAAATAATGTTCCTCGAACGTGATTTTACGCCAGTGAAGATAGAACGCATTTTATCTCTTTATTTAACTATCCATCAAAAAGGAAGCCGATATACCTGTCAATAATTAATTGAAACTTGGCACTTCCCATGATATCGTGTGCTTAAGGGTTGTGCAAATATCATGTGGTGATATTTATGCTCCTCCTGTGTGGGGAAATTTCAAGTTGCCCGACCGAAATTGACACTGTTTCGTATGATAATATAAAAATCTTAGTACGGTTCCCTTGCACATCTTATTATGGGTTACAAAGACTTGAAAGCAGAAGTTCGAAGGAGCCTGAAGGCGCTATTAAGTAAATTTAGACCACGGCTGATCAGTGGTGAAAGTGATGTACTCTCAAGTTTCGTCCAGGGGAAGTGAGCAGGTTTTCTGTAAGAAATATAATTTCGGATATTAAGTCAGGTGTGCTACAATTTTGTATAGAGTGTACAGGGATGAGGCAAAGTCTCCAAAACATTCGGGGATATATGACAGAGATGAAACTAAATGACTGCCCACACCCTTGCAGGTTTCCATTACATTCGCTCCTGCGACATTTGCCCATCTATAAATTCCACACACTAATCGAATAAACATCATTTCTTCAACCCTAAATTTAACATTACCCTATACCCTATCCATTCCTTTAATACGAAATAAAGCCCGGAACAATTATCATCCTAGAAGCAAATATCGTATCGTTCCGTGCCTTGCAGCTCATGTCAAACGTTAATCTGTCCGCTCATTGATAAAAATTGAGGCATGGAAATCTTTGAGTGCCCTCCAGAATGAAAGATCCTGACTAGAATCCTTACTCAGAGCAAAGATACAAAGACCTAAAAAAGGGACACTTCATTCCTGTCAGAAACTGCATAGTCCATTAAATAAAAGAACAATTTTATATGTGATTTTCATGCATCAATCGTTGATTTGTCAATTTGCTTAAAATATTATTTTTATGATTGTGTTTTCGGTAATTTAGAATAGGGAATGACTTATTAATTAAACAAATCCGTAAGCAAGCATGCTTTTAGTTCATTACAAACAAGGTAAATTATACCAAGTATTTCTGTCTAGAAAAGACCGACTCGCAAAGCTGCTGAATTCAGAATATTCCCCATATCGAAGAGTCATACTCTATGCCACAGCGATTTGAAAAACAAAATGCGTTTAGATTCAGACATACTGGGTTGGTGTTGCTAAAACAAACAATTCAAATAATTCACTCTGTAGAGTTGAGAAAATATGAAGGTTATGAGCAAAAATATTCAAAGATTCAACAGAGATACAAATTGTTATGTCTTTAGGAGTGGGTAAATAAAAAGTGATGTCAGGTACATGCTGTATATTGCCCTGTAATTTCAACGCAGCGTTTAATAAAATTAGTACGAAGCCGAATTTATCTAAGGATAATGCCACATTTGGCCATCACATACAGACACGGCCACACAACTGATTTAAAACAGTGAACTTACATGTAGTCATTTGTGGACAAACTCTTGAACAAAATGGGTAATTCCTCATTAAAACATGTTAAGTTTTGCAACTGTAGCATCCATCCCACAGTGCACTAGTTCCAAGATAGTATACTATCCATCAGTCACGATCGGAGAGACTACTATCACGATCTTCAAACATCATTATCCCGACCTGTCGAACTTGCACATCAATTTCACGCCCAACACTCCAGAACTGATGGTACTAGAGCCTTTGAGGCGTCACGTCGGGGTATCACCTTACAAAATGATCAAATATTGTAATGATCATTTAAAAAAAATAGAGTGGCAGAAGAATACAATGTGGCGGTTAAGAAATTCATCAGAATTGGTAATTAAGGCAATTCACACCCCCCCCCCAAAAAAAGGAAATCATTCATATAATAGAGAAACGTTTCTTCTTCCAAGTGGAAGGCATCACCAGAGACTAGGGGCGATGCCAAACTCTTGATGACGGGCAAGACGACTGAAACAAATCGCGTCTTTTTTTTCTTTACTGAACATTCGAGGTAGCATAGAGCTACACGACCCACAATTTCCTTGTGTTGTACTTTCCTTACCTCCTCCTTCCTATGTCTTCCTCTTATTTTTCACTAGGTGGAAATTCATTGGGGGCGCGCCCCCCCCCCCCCCTCGCACGCCTGTTGTCCCTCCCCTTCGGTTCTTCGGTAAGGTCTACGTCCTACCTGAAGCGACATCTTCACCGTACCACATAACCATCTGATCATTTCCATGTAAATTTATGCCAAGTTCGATCAGTGGTTTCAGCACGATCCGAGTCAGGATAGTTGCATCTAACAATGATCGATGTTCGACAGTTCAATGTTCGGAAGAAGTCGTTTGCATATTATTGTATAATTATATGACACATTGGTGCCAGACATTAATGGACAGAAGGATTGAATCGCTCCTAAAAGCAAATCAATAAAGACAAGGGTAGAAACAAAACATTCGGCCATGGAAGATAATATTATCATGGGTGTGAGGGTAAATTGCCAATTCGCCCACTGCCAACTCGTCCACTCACCACATGGTCTACCTTCATTTGATCTAATGCCAATCCGTCCATCGACATTTTGTCCAAACAACTATTTGATCCAATAACCATTTGGTCCAATAATCACTTCGTCTGATCACCAATTCGTCTATGACAATTTCGTCTCATAACTATAGTTGGTCTAATATCCATTTAATATTCATAGGTCTGCATTTCGCAAATTAACACTTATTCCAATGAGACCAATTTTTACATGGACTAACTTGTTATTAGACGAAATGCTGAATGGACGAAATGGCAATTAGACCGTGTGGATAATGGAAATACTTATGGTATACCAAATGATAGTGGACGAATTAGCTTTAGACCAATTGAAAATAAGCCGGTGTAAGAACAACTGTAATGCCACATTCACACCAAAGAAACTAAATGGAAAACGGTCGATAATAGGCAATTAGAAATAACACAATAACAATAGTTAGCCCTGGGATGGGTTCTATTGGTGTGACGCAGGTTCTTACAAACGGGGATCGACAAAAGACTGCGATATGTTGTGATAAAATCAAGCCCACATGCATGAGATGTTTCTCTTTCGACATTTAAGCAAATTAATTAATTATGTTTATAAATATCAACCTTTTTGTGGGTAATGGGATAGACAATGAGTGTTGTCTACCCCGTTTGTGTATGCCTTAAGGGATGGTTTTATATGAGATACGTCTCACGTCCCTTGAGCGGTGTAAAAAAATATATATTGCTCGTGGCCAAGACTGACGCTGCATCAACGGGTAATAATAACACGAAATATACATGATATCTGGATAAAGAAGACCCAAGATCGAATAGTGCCCCGAATGCTTGAAACCAAGGGTTGTAAATTTTGTTACGCTCGTCCTAGAAAAACACAAGTGTCATGGCAATCCTACAAGGTATTCAAAAATCAATCCAATTCTTGCGGGAGATCAAGGAACGATTTGATTTAGATATCACATAAATGATTTATGAATGTTGGATTATAGGATTACCTCGAAGGGATCAGGGTTTTCTGTCAGTTGTCTCAGAGCCATATCCTGAGGGGATTCAACCTGTCTTCGCTACTCGTGCTTCTATTGCTTCTTTATGTCTTAAATATGTACTGCTTCTCAAACATGGCCGTGGGAAATACAGACAGGATGCAGGATACAGTTTACCCCCCCCCCCCCCGAATGTTGACATCTTCAAAACCTACGTTAACGGTTAATAAAAAAACAAATTTCAATCATAAAATGCACAAAAGTTCGTTACTTATAACATCAGTCGCTACGCTCTATCACGTCCTTATATCTTCATGTGTATCACCTTATCTCCAACCTTTTTTTTATATAAGTTTTGCCTCATACAATAAAGAAAAACAAGTTATCCTCAACAGAATCACAGACATACTAGGCCCATGCGCTTATTAATTTCATGCAATAACTTTGAATGTAATTACTTTACCTCATAATTGACATAGCAGTGATTCAAACACGAGTGTCGTTTTGTGCGTAAAACAGGAGCGCACCTGCGTGCCAGTTCGTGGAATATTACAAAGGATTTTGAGGCAAGTGTCGCTTTTTCACTTGAACTCATTAATAAGAGAGAATTGGGTTCTAAATTTCGGTGAAATGATAGACCATAGCTAGAGAATATACTAAAACTGAAAGAAACTTAAAATTGACTTTTCACGTGATTTTGGGACGTTGTGCCAATTCGTGGATTCAGCGACGATACATGTATTTGTTTCTTTCCCATCATGATTTGCAATGGATCTTCATAATGACCAATACGAATTTATTCTATTTTGATTTTTTTACTTTTATATCCTTTGAAGAATTCAATAGTTCATAGTTGGATTTGTGTCTCAATTCATTTGATCCTTCACAAATTTCATTAACCAGTGAACTAGCTTTATAATTTTCTGCCCCTTTGGCTCATTACACGGATGTTTGAAACTTTTCCTTTCTCATTTCAAAATCAAAACTTCTGCTTCTATCGCTTTCGTCTCTCGCAATGTTTCAGAAATAGTACACCGCATTTATATTTTTTGTCTCTTTGGCTGATTACGCGATTGTTTCAATTTTTTCCCACCAAGCGAGAAAAGCTTTACCATGCTCTGAAAATGTTAAGACTCTTCTGATATTGGCATAAATATTTCGCAAATCCATCGCTATTTTCTTAACATTGAGTCCACCCATTTGTTTGAGGCAACTTTTCGTAGAATTCTATTGGCTATTTATTATAAAGAAAGAATTATAAATTCATGCGAGTTCCATTGTGTCTGGTGCGGTAAGCAGAATATGTTTGAACGTGATGATCCTATTAAAAAATATTAAATTGGAGCACCAAGAAATTCGTTTAGTGCCTTCTTCTATATTTTTCAATCTCCACCTAAAACCTTTCATCCATCCTCTGCCTCGCGTAAGTTGAAGTAAGATTTTAATCCTAATGGAATCGTAGAAATCAATTTACACAGCCACATCTTCTATGATTTATTACAGCAGAAAAAGATACCATACTTAAAAACCATTACTTTTATCCAAAATTCCATTCAAACCTATAAAGAATACTCACTTTACTTGTCTCTTGAAAAGGCAGACAAAGAGAAGAAAAATTACATTCTTCGGACATTGGGAGCAAAAATAAGAGAAGGATCCACTTCCGAAAGCAAACTGCTGTTATCCAGAGGTAACTGGAACGGCGTGGAATATAATCTGAATGAAATAACGATGCCAAGCGTCTACATGAGTAACACGAGATTACGAAGAAAATGTAAAAAAGTCCAGTTGAGAAGTTGAAAAATATTACTTTTTTAGTTGTCACAAGAAGAAGGAAATGAAGTTATATTCGCGACAGTTGAATCGAATGTGAACCCCTGGCGTCACACTGCTCTTTTCCTACGACATGCGTTTTCGATCATCGACGCACGCGTAATTAAGAGCGGCGCGTGTGACTTTGGATGCCCTCAGCAAATATCACATGCGTTATCAACTACGCCTCCCATCCTGTTAAGTGAGCCGCTTATTTTCTTTCTTGCAACATTCATTAGCTGCCGTCTAAATGAAATTAACTGACATCATAAAGCTCACGTAAAAGAGGCCTAGCTGGCGGAAGAAGTTCGCAATGTTCTTTTAGCTACAGTAGATATGAAGTAATTGTCGACCGATTTGCAATCGATCAATGCAAAATCAATGGTAATTATAACTCAGAAATTTTCCAAAGATGCGGGAAGGCATGACAGCCTCGCTTTGTCATATTTCCGCTTAGTATTCTGTTTTATGATAAGTTATACTATTTTTTTCTCACAATTTCCAATCGATCATTTTGGCAACCTCTTCCCCTTCACCCATGCATTTCCGTGCATTTGTATCTTTTATATAATCCGTGTTTCCCAATCTAGATTAATCGATCGATCGATTTATCGGTTATTCTTTACTATAGTTATTCATTATTTCTATTAAGTATGTCAAGGGTAGCGTTTCATGAAAGTTCCGACAGTTACCATAGTAACAGTGCTTCTCAGCCAATTAGAAAAAAAATGTCAGATCTGACAACTTGTCAGACAAAACTGTTGATGAAATGGTCCCCTGATTGAATGTAATAAAGCACACCTTCCTTCATATTTTGTGTCTGAAAAATGAACATCTTTTAAAAGAGTATCGTTCATTTTGTATTGACATATCAAAGATTATTGAGTAGGCTATACTATTACAAGATTTCACGCAATAAATGACACTATTAGTAATGTTATTTTCCTCCGGTTCAAGCTAATTAGTGGACAATCCAAAAAGTAGGCCAGTTGCAAAACTTCATTTTTGCCCATCAAAATGTCAACGTGATCATGAGAAGAAAAAAACTTAGTAGGTCTGATTACACTTTTCCTGTTCGTTCCTTGGTCTTCATGGAAAGAAAACAATACAAAAAGAAGGCAATGATTTCCTAAACTCGTCATGTTTCGTTTCTCAAGGGGTCTGCATCACTTGATACTCAATTTAGTGTTAACATAACAACCACCTGCAATATTAATATGATATCTGATACCACACCTTCCAAATTCACACCTATAAATCACCAAATTGCTACTGGGGCAATAGGCTCGAGCGACAGCCAAGTAATCAACCACACTATTCTTTTTTTTTTCGAAGATAAATAAAAACAGTGTATTCGGTGTTGAAATTGGCAAGAATCCTCATTCTTTCAGAAGTTAAGGTTGTTTTCGTAACATTTAGCTGATATTAGTAATTTTCCGCCTCATGCCTAACGCCATTCTTGCCTCTTTAACGTTAGGTTGCCACTATAAATCAGAAAATTTAAAACTAAGAGTATTCCATGTACTTTTGTACTTTTATGATAATGATATAGATTTCACAAAAAAAATCAAAGCCGATTGCTTTCTTCTTTAAGTTTGTTTTTGACAATAAAAGAGGCTCTAAGGGATAGATCAACTTTTGAAGATAATTATGATCACTATATTTTTTAACATCTTAGATGGTTATTTGATACAAATTAATGTGATATTAAACAGCTTGCAATTGAATATGATATCTCGCTTTTCTCAGTGCTTGCTAGGTATGATGAGTCCAAGTCATAGGATTCAATTATTTCCACAAATCGTGTTTAAGAAACGCTGAATAAATTATATTAGTACATGGACATATTCAGGAATGAGTACATCAAGTGGAACATATACCGTTATCGATTAAAATTCAAACAAATCACTATAAACACAAACAATGTGAGCACATTCACATCCTACCCATTTAGATGAAGATTGGCAAACGTGCGTTAGACTCTTGCAAGAGGATATAGTCTGGGACTCGAACCACCAACCCTGAGAGTAAGAGTGATTGAAAGAAGCGTCGTGGTGAAGCGGTTCTGACTCTCGCCTTGTAATCAGAGGGTCGTGTGTTCGAATCCAACCATGGCCTAGCGTCCTTTGGCAAGGCGCCAATCCACAATTTGCCACTCTCTACCCAGGTGTTAAAGGGGTACCAGGTAGGATACGAAAGCCTATGCAGTATGCCTTGCAATTGAGTCTTGCATGGTGCTCTTGTTGGAATGCTCCCCAGGGAGTGGGCATGCGGGCATGCCAGGATCCGATGACCGGGATAATAATATATCTGTAAAATGCTTAGAGATGTCGTTCCGATGTATTAAGCGCTATATAAAAGCGGATTATTATTATCATTATAATTGATTTGCTACTCCATGACACCTATACAACTTTCCTCATGAAAGTTTTATATTTTTATTTAATTATGTAACTTTCTTCTGCATGGATTCACTTCAGCTTACTAATAATGATTTTCATTTGAAATAATGTAAATTATGTCAATTCGATAAGTTATGATGTGTATAATCATGCATCCCATGTTTATACTGGTTATGAAATGTAAAATAACTAAACTAAAATTGCTTATAAGAATTATTAATCTGGCATTTGGCGCTTCATACACACAGGTAGTTATTTAAACGTTATGAACATTATTATTAAACGCCAACTGTTGAAACCCAATAAGTGTTGCCCTAATGACTAAATTTTTATTTTGGCTGCATTATCACGAACATGACGAGAGCAAGAATCAGAGGCACCTCTTACTTCTCCTCCTAATGATCGCGACATTCACATCCCCATGAAAAATAAACTCACATTCAAACAACGACGCACTTTATAAAATGAGTTTGGACATGTTAGACCGACCCTGCACTTTTGCCCGTGTGATAACCTGCTTTGCTTATCGCCATTAAAAGGTCACATGATCATACGAATTAAAAACGAAATGAAACATAATATGTGTTGTTCGTTTACGGTTAACTTATAGATAATTCATGTGCCATTCATTATGAAATTGATTACCAATTCAAGCCTGGCAGGATAGATATGAGGTACAAAATAAACCTTAGGCTGGGAAGCTGAACGCTTTCATTTCGAGATGCTAAACGCTTGCAAGACTTAAAGGTCAATTCCATCCCAGAAAAATGTTGATTTGAATGAATAGAGAAAAATCTAACAAGCATAACGCGATAAATTTCATCAAAATCGGATGTAAAATAAGAAAGTTATGACATTTTAAAGTTTCGCTTATTTTTCTCAACACAGTTATATGCACAACTCAGTGATATGCAAATGAGAGAGTCGATGATGTCCATCACTCACTGTTTCTTTTGTTTTTTATTATTTGAATTATACAATATTTCAATTTTTACAGAATTGACATTAATGTAAAACTTGACTGAACCACAAAATGTTAAACAATGTTAATTTCACGTGTTTAAGGAGGAATAAAACTCTATTTCACATGACAAGGGGGAGAAAATTGGAATATTTCATATTTCATATAATAGAATACAAAATAAATAGTGAGTGAGTGATGTCATCAGTCCCCTCATTTGCATACCAACCAGGATGTGAATATGACTGTTTGTGAAAATAAGCGAAACTTTAAAATGTTGTAACTTTCTTATTTTACATCCGATTTTGATGAAATTTTCAGTGTTATGCTTGTTGGATTTTTCTCTCTTTATTCAAATCAACTTTTTGTTGGGGTGGACTTGTCCTTTAAACATATGTTAAACGGATAAATTGTAACAGACAGTTTGGTTTTATACCAAGAACACGCTTTGAAAGCAAGAACGGTGCCACCAATTGACTGATCAGATTTCCTTAAAGTCTCGCTAAGTGTGAAATACGAGTAGGGCCGATGGAGCAATTAACTTTGCTCTCATGATCTGCCGAATGACTCGGTGAATTATACATCTTCATGACATTAACCAATGCGACAAACCACCTGCGCACTCGCGGTGAGGTTTCAGGGGCTGCTTGTCTGGCAAGGTCACAAGTATTGCTGCGGAAGATCGGAGTCGGACTCCAATCATATTTTCCTTTCTTAGGCTTTAAGAAAAACGTTTGACGTGGCTGTTGAATGATGATGCATGTCGAATGGTACAAAACACACCAACGAAACCGACTCGCCACCGATCGAACAGAAATACAGTTTTAAAAGGCATGGTTGTTCAGTGGTAAAGGGCCCGCCTCGTGAATGGGAGATCGTGGATTCAATTCCTGGTCGAGTGATATCAAACATTTAAAGGGATACACCCTGCTTCAAATAATATAATTTGAATAGATAAATTAAAATCTGACTAACAAAACGCTGAAAATATTCATCAAAATTGGACAATAAATATCAAAGTTATGACATTTAAAAGTTTTGCATTCGTTTTGTGAAACAGTTATATGCATATATACATGTATAAATTAAGAAGCTGATGATGTCATATCCCCTCTTGTCATTTTGTATCAATTGTTACACTTTAAAATCATATTTGTTCAAACTTTATCCACCGAGAATAAACAAATGAGATTTACAAGTCATCTGGTTTTAATGTGCAAGATAATCATTGCTGCAACTATCTTGTTACAAATGAGACATAATAATAATTCACATTTGTATGAAAATATTAAATATTTATAAACATAATAAAACAGAGTGTGGAGGCATGACATCATCTATTGAATATTAATCGCAGCGTGCATATAACTGGTTTCATAAAATATTGATCAACCAAAAATACATTAACTTAGTTATTTATTATCAGAATTTGATAACGTATTCAGCATTTTTCTCGGTGACCTTTACTTTATATGATTTAGATGCAATTATTTTCCACCCTCAGTACCCCTTTAAAAGTTGGGACCTTCTGCCTTTTTGCCAGGCACCTGAGTTACATGTATTAGAACGGAGAAGGTTCGGAGTGACATTGTGTTACGCAAAGAGTGCTTGGGAATTATTACTTTTATTAGAGGGATGTAATTATTATTCATTTTAATTATTCATTTAAACTTATTTAAATGAATAATATATGACTGAATGATGTCTTTAAGGCGATGCAATTTTTACCCCCCCCCCCAACCAAAAAGAAAAAAAAAAATATATATATATATATATATATATATATATATATATAAATAAAATAATAATAAAAAAAAAAAAAATAAATAAAATAAATAAATACAATGCCACGTTAACAATGGGTTTCGCCCCCCCCCCCCATTTGAATTGGGATTCCGGTGCATACCTGCTTCCAATGCCAGTATAAACGAACTGCATTAACTTGCAGCCCAGCATTTTGGGGGCATTAGAGTGTGGTCATAAAGCATAATCCTTATTGACAGGCAGGTATTATAAAGTAAAGAATATTCATCGCTTGGTTTTAAGATTCTTGCGCGCGGAGGATTGAAAGCGAGTGCCGTTTTCAGGGAAATGTAAGTTATGAAAGTACGGATGCGCGGGGAAACTGTCTCTCTGGATTAGATAATATATTTATAGGCATAATGAATTCATTGTTCGTTATTGTGAATGGTAACGATAATAAGGTGAAGAATAGTTCAACTCATCCTCATACTTTCATCGAGTTGAAATAGGCTTTCGCCTCTTGTATCTCCACCGCTTCCTACAAACAAATATTGTTCGAACTACATGTACACAATGTTTCAAGAGCAATAGGGCAAGGACGAGAATTTCCAGGTGTTATGTTTTTGCTTCTGTTATGCTCTGTCATTGTTTGTTCCATTTTTATTCAATTTCCATGGAAGTCGTTAGCTCAAAGAAGGAATTGCAATTTGAAAACGGTTTATATTGTATGTATGTTACGTCATTGAGGTATAGTCTACTCAGACACCGATTTGTCTGGTTGTTGTTGTCTTTATAATCTATTTCAATATAATAGTTTCGAACCCTTAATCTCTCTCTAAAAAAAGAAACAATAGAATCGCGAGTGAATTTTCACTCGCTTATTACTCCCCTGGTTGTGACATCAAAGATCAATCAATTGAGAGTGAATTAAAAGTTCAAAGAGCGAACGTTTTTAACAAATTTACTTGTTAAAAGGGTAAACATCACTTAACAGAAGTGGCAGTCTCTCTTAATCTAGTGAATGTTATTCAACCCCTCGAATGAGCGAATTATTACGTCAATTTCCTTTTCTTTTTAGAGAGAGTAAAATTGACATTTTCGGGGCAATGAATTGAGTATCAGACATTCGAAAAGATTTGACAATTCATTCAGAGTGGGATTATGGCATGCCTAATCCAGGTTGAAAGACTAAAATTCATAATTGATTATAATCAAGCGCTCAGGGCATTCGATCGATCTATGGTTATTTGATATGACATATAATTGTATCTACCACCTACACTAAAGGTTAATTGGTTTATTGCCCAAGAAAAATATAGAAAGGCAAAGGCTGCCTTCTACTCGTGTTGTCAAAAGTGCATGATGTGGAAAACTGCACAAAAAATATAGGATGATTGGAAAAAGCACCTGTCGAGAAATTCATATTGTAAACATGGTTCAGTATAGTAACAGGACTTCAAAACTTATCTTGAGCGCCAACACCCCATTCTCTCTCCCTCCCTGTCCCTCTCTCTCTCTCTGTCTCTGTTTATTTTTATTTTCTCTCTTTATTTGCTTTTGTTTTATTTTACGAGGATTGGTCTTTCAACAGTATGATGTCTTCCAATTACGCCCTGGAACATAACAAAAATGTGGAAAGCATGATTATACATAACATATCTATATTAACTTTAAATAAATTCAGACCACTCTTGAAACAATTGAGAATTATGTAATGAATACGAATGAATGTGTTTGAAGTGTGATATTAAATAATATGATAAAGAATTATATATATATATATAAAATATTATGTCCCCCCCCCAAAAAAAAAATATATATATATACACTATCCAATATTGCTTTGAAGGTCTATATATTTACAAGTATATGGTGAACTCCTGGTTTTAAAAAGAAGCTTCCTCTCTTTCTCCATTTTTGCTTATTAACATAAAATGTTCCTCAAATATTAATTCTTACTTTTATATTATGTAATAAAAACACATAAAATTAAACATGCCTACAAAAGCACAAGCTTACCCTGTTTCAAAGTCCAGAAATACAGTGTTTTTTGTAATGTCATTTTATACATAGATTTTGCATTTGCAATTTCAATGCAAATTGTGATATCAGCCTTAGATATGAACTCCCTTCACTTATTCACGTATATTGTTTTCTATTACCTAACTATATATTTCCATTTCCTATATATCGATGGTAAAGAACTGCGAATTATCTCTATATTTGACGGCCCGTGCATTAACACTCTAACAAAATGCGTCTATAGGCATTTACTGAATATCATTTACCATGGCAACCCTTAGCTATGCACTTTCTCACATATAGTGCATATATTGTTTCATCTCAAGCCTTTGTCATACTCTACTCTTGTGTAATTGAAGATACATTTATTTAAAGGAATTGTATCGTATTTTGAAGACAAGCACAATTCGATCCTATTCTTAGGCTCGCTCAAAGACGCAGCACACTCAGACATGATCAACACAAAATATAGTGAATCATGCAAAACAGATCACCGCTCGCATAGTGGTGAAGAATAGTTCACGACATATATGCCATGTATATTGAACATTGCTTCAGAGATCAATTGCATCTATTTCTCAAAGAGTAACATTGCATTAATTCATTAGTTTTTAACACATTAGTTGATTTTCACTTATTCACTAAACGCAGTCTGATTACGAGACTAATTTTCCCACCATACCTGGAGAAAGAAAATAAGCGTACTTTTCCTTCTCCTTGCCCTCCCCACTATCCCCCATGGAGATATCTTCCTTTTCACGCCGGCTGTAAGAAAAAAATAGTGGAAGTAAATTCTTCTGGCACTTTAGTGTCGTTTTAATGACGCTTAGTGATCAAGTGTCCCTCCAAGTGGAAAGGGATATTAGGGGATCTTCTACATCCGGGTAATTAAATAACGCAATTGGGTGAAGCGTTACATGCCTAAAGACACACATTTGACGCATCCAGGAGTCTGTGTTCATGCTTTTCATCTCGACTCCGTCCATTTAAATCTAATTGCATCGAGGGTGTTTGTATCAAGTGCCCCAGCTAATAGACACGTGGTCCTTACTGAGGTTCGACGAATTAAATGTTGACGAAGTTTGTTTATGTCTCCAGTTGATGGGAATAACATATCATGATTGATCTCTGCGTGTTTATCTGCGTCTCTTCGAGGCGATGATGAGTAAGATGGTAAACATGATGATAATGATAATGCGTGTGATGATGATGGTAATGATGAATATGATGATGTTATTGATGATGATGATGATGATAGTGATGATGATGATGATGATGGTGATGATGATGATGATGATGATGATGATGATGGTGATGATGGTGATGATGATGATGATGATGATGATGGTGATGATGGCGATGATGATGGTGATGATGGTGATGATTAATATGATGATGATAATGATGATGGTGATGGTGATGATGATGATGGTGGCGGTGATGATGATGGTGATGATGAAGGTGATGATGATGGTGATGATGGTGATGATGATGATGATGACGGTGATGATGAATATGAATATGATGATGATGATGAATATGATGTTGCTGAACGTAATGATAATGAAACTAATGATGATAGTAGGCCTAATGATGCCCATAATGCCGACGATGATGGTGATGTTGCTGATAATAGTAACGATACTAAAATAGTACTGATAATAATTGGAAAACAACAATGATTATTTGTATAATTATAATAACAATGATAACAACAAAAATGGAATATTTAGGATCCATGAATTATTGGTGCCCATTGGTAATTGCTCTTTTGAGGAAGTTTGCATTCATTACGAATACAAACTGACAAATTCAGTAATGAATATCTGTAGACAGGCCACACGAATCTCTTCTGCTCGTTTGGTTTTTTTTTTCGACTTCCTACAGTAACATACTCCTGTACGCTCGATTGAATTTCTATCAAATATTAACATTCCCAAGGCCTCCTACGGTCAGACGGAAGTCTCAAGTCGCACGCATTACCGGATGATAAACGCTATAATACACATCGGTGACGATGTATCAATATGCCCATTTATAGTGAAGTCCTTCGACATCTTCAAGTCATTTTTCGTAAGGACAAGTTTTTATTTCAAAATTTGAAATTCATTGGCAAGGTGAATGATGATTAGAATCGCGAAACACATGTTTCTTGTTAAAGACGCCAATGACGAAGCATGTGCAAGAAGGAGAGTTCACTTCCTTGATTGCATTAATTGTTTCATGAAAATGTCATGATCAAATTATAGCTTTCTGGTAAAAAAATAAATGTATACATATATAAAGAGTGAAATTATCGTTTCAAGTTTAATCGGAAGAATAATTACATAATCGTTATAATTTTTTTACAAAAAGCCAAATTCCATATCTCAAACCGAAATCTATGTTAATTGATGAAGCGGTCACCATCGTTCTTTTTTAGATTTTATTGTATTATATCACAATCACAGAGGCAAAACCAACACAAGAACGGCAACATCCAGAACACTATTACCAATGATATTATGACATCCAATCGGTTGGAGTAGGATTGATTTCGTTATGTTCGCTGATGACTCGGGTTGTTGTATTGGAAAGGCAATCTTTTTTTTTTTCATTTTACATTCTTAAAAATGTCGGGCAACATACTATCGACACAACAATTGGTTAAAACTTTATTCAAATCTGAGTAGTTTTAAACCAATAATGTGCGTTTTTGGTGAAAACTACATAGTATTTGTTGAAAACTGCCCAGAGTTGAATACATTTTTTAACCAATATTGTTGTGTGGACACTATATTACCATTTTAAGAGTGTAGGCAATCTTTTTTTTTCTCCTCTTGAGAAAAGGAGCATCGAGAATGTTAAATGGTCCGGGGGCAATTTTACGTCAGATACTCCTCAACAGTTAACCTCCTCTGTGCTACATGCACACCGGCGAAACCTATACCAAATCGGTTTGGGGTGGGACTCGTGGGTGTGACTGAGACACAAATCACAAGTCCATGAACGCGCAAAGGTGTTTTTCATGTGGAAGGACATGAATGAGGGATGTCTGTCATCGTTTATAATTCTTGAACGATCGCATAACTTCCATAAAAGCAACGATGGAATAGAAATCAACCATGAAAATTGGTTTATGGGATGTCATTCATACTATACCAATGGAGCTGACATATCTAGGGTCATCGAACAAAACCGAAACTGTTTTCAAACAAATCAGCCAGAAGAAGAGGCATTCCACCGTATCATCCAAATATCACTGACGTCAAGATTTGTATTTTGCACTTGGGGAGGTTTTCACCGAATAATTTGTTTCGAGTCAATGAGATGCATGGATTTCAGAAGCTTCTAAGAATGTTGCTTCGTGAACGATCCCCTGGAAAAATGCAAACAACAGGCATTAGTGCGTGCCATAGAGTTTACAATAATCGGTTTGTGTGTGTGTATCTGACGCACAGAATCGGGTAATCCATTCCAAAATAATAAGATCAAATTGTCATAGCTAATACTTCGAATGACAATCTCTTTGATTATCTGAATCCAAGATATATGCATATTGCTTTGTGCAAAAAAAATACAATATCATGGTTTCTAATGGTTTCGGTAAACATCATGTAAAGTCCGATAAAAAAAAACCTCTCAAAGCAAAACTGTCTTGAAGAACCAAAGGTCCAAAAGGAAATAATCCTTCGGTGTTCATATACAAGGGATTACTTCGATCAATCAGAGCTCATGACTTTCTCCCTGATCGCGATAGGTTGACAGATCAGAGTGACGTCATCCAAAACGTTCACTATTATGGCTATTGCCTGAAGTAAATGGTTACGGATTACGCGACCCATCGTGGGATTCCCAATCGCGCATACTTAACGACAAGACGTCGAATCAATTTGATATCTTGACTTTTTCTTATTTATTCTTGATTTTAAGTATGAACGTGAGTTTCCTATAAATGGAAGTCATGGAAGTGGTCTGTTGGTTAAAAGGTCAATTTCAAGATACATCTAGGCAATGCTAGAGCACAATCTACGCGAAATATAGGAGCCAGGACGATGTCAAATGATGCAAGATACATTGACCAAAAATGTAACCAACGTGAAACAGAACATAATATGAACTGGAATTTACTGCAACAAAGTTACCAAGTAAAATGAAATCTGAGACCATGATTATAATCACGTAAGCCTATAGTTTGAAAATGAACCAGAGGGATCGACTAATGGATGGGAGAGTGAGAGTGTGTGGGCTTGTAAAAAGGCCACAACCTGCGAAGAAGGCCTATAGATGTGATTCTATATAATCAAATAATCTAAATCCCGAGGGCAGAGGTCAGTGAACCTATCCTGTGCCACGATTGCCAAGTATGCATTTGATGTAAAGTTCAAATTATATCTTCACCCGAAGTAAGCCCATTATGCAGGCAGGATTATTTAAAGGAAAGGAGTTGGTTGTAGCAAAATCATTCGATCCCCGACGGGTCAACTAAAAATTGCTACTTGTATCAAAGTCAGCCACCTTAAACACTAAATTCCTCTTAACTGACTTGGCTGATTAATGTATATTTCATATTTTTGTCTTTTTTATTTACAATATTTGGTTTTACACAAAAACTTTGGTGTCAATTTGGTGTACATAATTGACCAAACCAGTCATTTTACTCAGTGTTCTAATTTGTTGGTGTTAGTTCAGTACCTTTTGTTATTACTTTTTACACTTCTTGGTGTTCAATCTCTAGGATGTAATTTTGACACCTTATGGTGTGGTTTTCGAGGGCCACCAACTACTGTCTATTTTAATACCCCATTTTGGATGTTTAAAAAATTCATCAATTCAAAGGACGTCTCTAACAGTCATCGCTTCATGAAGGCATATCTATCCAGTTCCAAACATTTGATTATTATATTCATGTTTAAGACCTCTTGCTTACGGGGGCCCTAATGTCACATGAAGTTGACATGAAATATCCCCCGACCCCACCCGCTAACTCATTTCCTAGCTCGGCTTGTATAACTCGTTCGAACAACTTATAAGTGGCATAACTCGAGGGAACGAATTACTAAGTCGATAAAATCATTGATTTCTTTCGATTTGCATTGGATGCAGTAACAAGCAATTTCCTTGACTTGCTTGTGCCACGGTCACACAATCGACAATGACTCGCGACCAATCGAAATCATTATACTATTTCTAATGGGATGCCATCCGTCGTTTTGGAATCGGTTTTTATTGGTGTGAATGTGACATTGGTATTCAGTATGCGCTATTTACACGAGGGAAGTCATCTAACACCACTCGGAGTAACAGTTAACCACCACGCAAGTTGATATAGGCATATATTTAATGCAAATATCGATGTAGGACCGGGTAGAGGGTTTTTTTTTTAGTTTTGTTTTTAAAGGCTTCACCTATCTTGTGTACTGATGTAACATCGAGAAGATAACACTTGGCATGCATACCATTCGAAACTTTGGCGTTAAAGCAATGCTCTATTTAAAAGTCAATGACTTGATCGGAGCCACGCGGATTCCTGCTTATCTACACATTGTAGTTATGGTTACATAGGGACCTAGATGCCGCGACGATCTAGAGCATTCATTCTATGTCGTTTATTATATTCCCTTTTCTCTTTCATATGCAACATCTATATAGACTTTTTCTCTCAATCGCATTGAATGCAATTGAGACAGAGGCCTAATTTTAGCGACACGAACATTTAAAAGCGCAGTTAATCTATTGGGACATTATATGTACTGTATATGTGAACAGCCAGCCTAAACAACAATAAGTAGCCACGGAATGTTCTCTACAAATAGATAAGATATATGTTTTTCACACTGCATTTCCTTAACCCCATACTATCCTTAACCCCGGACTATCCTTAACCCCATACTATCTTTTTTTCGATTCACACTGTCTTTCTTAACCCCATACTATTTGCTTAGCCGGGGTTAACGCCTTAACCCCGGGCAATCACACAGCTCATTAATATTGATGATTTTACCATACAGAGCGCGATTAACGTGCAATTTCGACTTCTGTGATTAGCTAATGCTTAGCCCCACTTTTCCTTAGCCCGGTTTCGATTCACACTGCATCTCTTAGCACCGCAATTGTGGTGCTAGCACCGCAATATGCCGGCTAACCCTGCCTTTTTGCAGGGCCAGATAGTACCGTACTATTTACCGTGCTAGCCCACTTTGCTAAAACGTAGTGTGAAAACGAAGTGGGCTAAGCTTAACCCCGGGAAATTGGTGAGGCTACACTCTTTGGTATTATGTTCAATCTCTCGGGTGTAATTTTAACACCTAAGGATGTGGTCCTCTATTAACACCAACTGGTATCAGTTCTAACACCACAGTTTTTACAGTGTACCGACATGGAAACACTGCGAAATGCCGTTTGATAATAAGTGGCAAAAAATACTTAATGTATACTTAGAATGCTTACTTAGTTGCATATTTAGAATACTTATACTTACATGTACACTTATATTCAGCTTAATTTACAGTCTAATTGATAGGAATTCGTTTTTTATGTTTATGCTGCCAATACGAAAACACGAATAAAACGTGGCTGTAGCAATTTTCATCACCAAACCGTAAAAACATTCCCCTTTGTAATTTCCAGTACATATAACTCCAAGGTGTGAACAAGTACCAAGGCGTTAATCAAACCATACCCCAGGAGATTAAAAAATTGAATGCCTGTTCGTGGAGGCTTGATTTTTGTTAGAATTGTATCCATGCACGTAAAGAAGGTCATCTCTGATAATCAAAGATAATAAAACTTGTTTGCATTGCTAAAATAGATACACTGATTAAATCAGCTAAAGTGTAGGAGAAGACGATGACCAACTACATGTATATCAGATTCAGGTATGAATTAGAATAATCCCTTTCCTCAGATAAGACGAGATTTTGTATAATTAGCAATCATTCAAATGTTAAGTGAATGCCACCAAAAAATGCAATGACATGCAAGTATAAGCTCCCTTCTTATTTTCGGTCTGCCCCCCCCCCTCTCTCTCTCTCCCTCTGTTCTCTCGCTATTAATCTCTCTCCTAGCAGCTTACATGTAGGTGATCCCTCCTCTATTTAGAGATTCCCAGAAAAAAAAACATTGGACAACCCTCAACACTTTTCCACTTTCTTCCATTATCAAATAATCATGAAAATCATTTATTTTCATTTTTTGTATTAATATTATTTTTGCTAAACAACATGAACAAGAAACGTTCTATTACCGGGCAAGAGGCATTAATCGTAGACTGTTTAAAAAATCTACATACTCCTTGACATATTTTTTAGGATTGATTTCAGTTTCACCAAAAACTTATATTTTGTTACGATAAATTAATTTCAATCGCGAATGTAAAATCCGTATTTCTGTTTATTCTATATAAGACGGGACGAAATGATAAAATACATAATAATTTTCAAATGATAATGATTTATAGTTCGCATACACTAAACATTATTGTCATGGCATTACATGGCACAATTATAATGAATAAATAAAACCGTGAAAATTATGTTTAATCTTATTCATCCATACACCGTTTGAATATATAAAGGATGTTATTAAAGTAGAAAGGATATTTAACACATTCACATCTTCATTAGATCATATTTTTAGTGTTGGTTTAGAATATTTTCAAAGTAAACATGCTTACTCAGATTACTCAAATATTTTTTCAATCGATATTAGTTTAACTTCATTATATAGTGCAAATCACACTGACATAACACTTGATATGTCTTTTGTTTGTAGTGATTAATTGGTTGAAAAGTGACGTTTGATATCATTTTGGCCTTGATCTAAGGAGTACATTGATTTTTTTTATTTTAAGTTACATATACGTCTTCATCTAAATTATCGATTTCAGGGGAGAATCAAAAATTTATTAGAGGGGGGACACCTTTTCAGTAAAATAATAGTACAAACGAGAAGACTGATGGTTCAGGTATTGGGCTTTTACTTCATTAAACATGTTAAACAAAGTATTGCATTGGTAAGGTTTATTCATTTTTTTTTTCAAATAACAGTGGTGAAACGAGATGTTAATGAACCAAGATCATCCTTTCTACAGTATATTTTGATTGCTATTGCTTTGACGAAAAATACCTTTTAATGGTGTAGGCGTATGGAAAAGAAACGTACAATTAGAGTCAACAAAAACCCAAGTATACCAACTGATTCCGGAGGGGCAAGATTTTTCTCGTACGCATTTCCCAGTCGTAGAGGCTGGCAAATAAAGCAATAACGCTTCACGCAGTGATTGTTATGTGATATTCGTTAATCAAATATAGAAATTCAACTTCAGTCAATGTGAAATTTTATTTTGCAATGTGAAGATCTACCTCACGAGATGGTAGGCCTACTAAATTTTACGTCATTGGCTCGAGATGGTTGTGCTCCAGTTAGCTTAATCAATGATACACACTAAGAAATAAGTGTGTTAGAAAGGTGGAACTTTGCGGAAAAGGGTGCAGAGCGAGTATTCGAGCATCGTTGCACCTTTCTCTCGCCACCGCGCCTGCGCAGGCCCACAGCGGGTGGTTGGGGTGCAAGTTTGAACCTCGCGTATATTCTAGGTTCCTGTCATATTCCGTCCTTATCAAAGTTCACGTACCTCTTTAGAAATTCCATAATAATCCTGACAATACCATTAAAAAAATGGAGAGTGAACAGTGAGAATGGAGCTCGAAGACAAGCGGATACACGAATCGAGCATCAACTAACCCTGCTGGGAAAAAAAATGGTGTCACACAGTTTGTCCAAAGTGTGTTAAATTGTGTTCACGTGATAATGAAATATGGAATTCACATTAACATATTCGTCAACGGAGCAAATGCCATGGAACCGTTAAACTCTCATATCTATTCAGTGGTTAAATTATCAGATTTAACAGTGCGACGAAGATTCCACATTGTGATTCATAATGTGAACACACGTTGGGATACAATGTGGGACAATTTGTTCTTTCGAGTAGGGTAAGGGCGTGGATGGGCGGTAAAATGAACCCCAAAAAAAGGGAAATCTCATCACCAAAAATGAGTCAATGGCGCTTTATTCTCATACATGTCAGGGCGTGACTAGGATGTTGTTGTTTATATTCAACACAAAACTTAAAATAAAAACGAAACTATTGTTTCATCATGACTTTATTCAAGTTCAAAGACACTGATATACAATATATACATAAAGAGACCAGGTCCATCGTTTCCATTCCAAACAAATGGCAGGTCAGTACATGGATTACAAGACAAGTAATACGTATATATACCAATATAGAGAAATATTTAGAGTAACATAAATGCAGGAAAATAATTAGTTAAAGCTGTCGTTGATATCACGTTGGAAAAAAAACACTCAATCAGTCTTCTAAATCAGAGCTGGATATATAAATACGGACATAATGTAATAGCTGGATAAAGCTACTCAACTTTTTAAAATAACAAAAGTATTTTTTTTCTACCATAATGGAGATCTTAAAACAATTTAAGTTCAACTGCATAACACAAAGAGATTCTAGGTCTTGTTCAGACGTGTTTTTTTTACTTTTGTATTTATTGCTTTTTTAAAGCTATATACACCACGTTAATTGACATATAAATGTCGTTTCGTTATCACCGGGATGTGATATTTAAAACATTTTCTGCATACAACCGGGGGGAAAAAGAAAGAAAGATATAAAAGCTAGTCTATCTTTATCAAAACACCATTACAGATGAATAATGGCCCCCGTAGATTCCAAAACTTGCTTCATATTTACCACATTGGTAAAAACACATTTCCCTCCAGAGCAGTTTGGTGATAAGATAAATGATCATAAAACGGACTTATGAATATTTGCCTTGTATCTATTCTCATTGATAAACGTCACACGCCGGAACACACTCCCCTCTGGAGACATTATACATCTAAAATAAACTGTATTAATCTTACATTATCCATTTACTTGCAAGCGTGTCATGGATTCATACATGATTTAGTCATGGAGTGTTTGTTTAAAAGTCAGCGACCGCGCGGGGAGTACGAATAAATAAAAACACTTGAACAAAAAAAAATATGAATATTATATACCAAATCGTTTGTTTTCTCTGTTTCTCAACTAAACAATATCTAAATAGTTTTGGAAAAGTAATCACAATATTGTGTATTCATGACGGCTTATGATTATACGTAATTAATCATGGGGTATTTGTTTAAATGTCAGCGATAGCGCGGGGAGAACACACAAAACACAGGAACTAAAATATGAATATTATATATAAAATCGTTTGTTTTCTCCGTTTCTCAACCAAGCAATTTCTAACTGAAAAGGAAATCACAATATTGAGAACTCATGACTGCTCATGGCTGTTTTCATGGTTATGAGAAAAGAATAAAATGTTCCCTGAGGCAGTTCTCATAATTGCTTTTTTTCACAATTACCCTGCGTGTACAGGACATGTGCCTATTTAAAAATGGACAAAAGCAGATTCCCGACAAATGATCGTATGTCTTTTGTTCTGTGATTATGGTATGGTAGTGCACTCTCAGATATGTTACAAAATTGCATGTCAAACGAATTGAAAATTTCTTAACCAACATAATGATAGATGATATTGGTTCTAAATTTTTTTGTCATTTCAGCATGTTCAACCCAATGCAAGTTAAATACTTATTTTTCTTCCAGTTGACAGTTTTTCACGTTAAGTATACAAATAAAAAACATAGGCCAAAACATAATGAACATGATTACAGAATTTGAATTATCATTAACTATTTCAAAATCATTCCATTTCATAATAATCATTAATTATTATATTTCATTAACATGTTGTATAGAATTATTTTATTATTAAGGATCTGATAGTGCATATATACATGGCCTCACGTAAGGACAACCTTATAGAAGCAATGGCAAATTACATGTAACACTGCGGTATTTCTCATTTTTGTTGGCTGACTTCATTTCATTGGTCTCCATGACATAACAGAAGAGCAAATGACATAGAGGATACCTTCTGTGTTGGTAGAGTGTAAGATGTACATGGAAATATCGAACATAATATAAAGGCAGTAGAAACAAAAGTATGGAACGCCAAAGAAAAGGAAACGAGTAATGACACAGTCACACCCCCCAAACCGAATCCGGACCGATCAAAGATATTACCTTATTTCGTATGGCATATTATCGGTCGGTTTGGAGTCGGTTTCATTGTGGCTTAACGGCCGTATTGGACAGCCGCTCAGAAAAGGAGACATTCATTGAATTTAAGGTGACCTGGATCACCATAAAGTGTAAATTACTTTAAAGATGATATTGCATGGAAAATCAAACTACAGCAGAAAATGTGGGGGGAGAAAGAAAGAATGATATTTGACTCGGAGGTAAGGGTCATTTATCACTTTTCATTCGATTTCCTCTGATTATCTGTGTACACAGTATTCCCAAAGGCCCTCTCCCTATACACAAACACACATTCCACATGATTTCACCTTTCATGAAAAGGTGCAAAAATAGTTTAATTTCATTGCACCAGAAACATCAAGTGAGGTGTGCAATTTTGTAGCATAAAAGGCTAAAGAGAGAGAGAGAAAAAAATAAATAGAGAAAGAAGAGAGGTAGAATGTGCCATTGATTGTTGAGTGATCAGTCCAGATGCTTGGTGTTCAATTGAGCGCTTAGTTGTATGGCGTGTAATTCTTCAAGACTAGCGATGAAAGGAGAGTGGTATGGCATTAACACTTCTTAATGAACCTTAACATTTTTTGTGCAACTATTTTGTATAAGCCTACATGTAAATAGTAGCTGCTGCTGTAGTGGGAGGATAGTGGTAAGAAAACACGCGCACACCTTATGAACCTTTTGAAAGTGCAGATAGCCTCATCAAGCTAAGAGATGGCTGGGTTATTTTCTATTTTTCTGAGTATAGAGATGGCACTTTTCTTAGAAATGTCTTCTTCAAACATGAAGTTTCCAAGTTCAATCCCTACACTACCATCGGTGAGTGATGATGATTGTGATATTGTAAATACTAAGACATGTGCCTTTACAAATCGTTGTATTTTGTTAAAGTTTAGCTACGCATTGCACAAGGTGAAAAGCTCAAAAGTAACGATAATAAGATAAATTGAGAATTCTATCAATCCAATGAGAATTTGTGCAGACAGTTGTTCTGTTTGTGTATGTTATTGCTGTTAAAGAAATAATGACTTATGACTATTGATGAATGGAAAATATTGCATACATATCTGTTTGTTGCTTCAATTATTATTTTGTACTTTAGAAAGCATGTTATCCAGAGCTTCGATTTTAAGAGCGTCGTTGTGTCCTCCAAAAGTAAACGAAGTTTGATGAAGCAAATGGACATTACAACCAAAATGGCGTCGTGGAGTGGACACCAGATGAAAATGTATCATGTTTGTGGTAAGCTGTATCTATCCAAAACTGATGAACGTTTATTGACTCTGTTTGATTAATGAACAACACAATTCTGAAAGTGATAACGATGTCGATGAGAATCTGTGTCACCATATTATGAAATTATTCCCAAACGTAATAATATTGGTCAAGATGTACTGCAGAGCCAGTAAACAGCTTGATTTTGGTTCAATTGTACATATATTTTTATAGGAGTAAATGCAGAGGAGTTATATTGACTGTCCGCGTGGAACCATAGTTGTGAGAGGATTGAGAGTTAGAAGGGATGGTCAATTAAAGTGAGATAAGTGGACAGTACAGGTCCACTATTTAAAGTATATTTTGACCCATTGCATTCAAATAGAGAATTATCAGTTGAAAATTTGAATACCAGGTTAGTGTTTTGGACTTAATCCCAAGGTATTTTTTATATACTCTAAATCCCACGACGATTGTAGTATCGTTGAATTTTGAGAATTTTGTAAATGTTCGCACATAACCAATAATTTTTTAAACGGATAATGCAGGACTGTGTCACCATAAGTGTGGTATTTGTATATACTTCCATTTTGATTGTCATTAAATTTGACTTATGAGTGGAAATCGTAAATAACATGTGTCCTTATTTTGAATTGTTCCATTTGACGTGTTTCAGACTAAAATTGTTCAATCTTATCAAGGTTGTAAAGGTTAATTAGCGTTATTGATATATCCATTTGACACATCCCCCAGTACGCATGCGCTCACACACACCCACACACACGCACACACACCCTCACACACATGTGTGTTTTGTTCCATGTGAAGAATCTACAGGTAGGACTATGCCAATGCTGTACAGAGCACACACTTTAAAAAATCATTAAAATATCACTTTTGTGACCAAAATTACTAATTTCCATACAGTTGCAATTTATTTTTCATTAGTAACTTGGGAATAATTTTTGTATTCACCAGAGCGCTCAAAAACTTGAATTTTGGGCATATTTTTGTGTACCCCCTCTATTGGTGGAAAGTAATATGGCAAGAAAATTTTCATTTTTCAATCTCTATTTTTAATTAAGAAAAAAATAATTTAAAAAATTAAATTTAATTAAGAGCCAAGTTGTATGATGAATAGGTGTAATGGAAACTGTCAGTGTAAAAAAATCAAGCATTTGTCTCAGAGAAAAAGAGAAAATAAGCAAAATAAGCCAAACACTGCCACCCTTATTTTGCCACACATGGAGATATAACAGAGAACAAGGTTATATCATAACCTTGTTCATTGAATTAGTGGTTCTGGGTAGCTTTTCCTGAAATAATTAGAGATTTTCATTGAATTATTGTTCCATGAAAAAATGATGATTTCCAGTCTTCTTCACACTGTATAACGTTAATCATTAAAACTAAGGCTTTCTATGATAATATATTCGCTTATTCCAAATGTAGCACAATGAGATTTTGTAATGTAAGATTAATTATTCATTTTTTTAATGATAACGTTAATAGAAAACACAATGTTTATGAAATTAAAAAAAGGTTTCTAAACCAAAAGGAGATACAAGATAATTGCGAGATAATAGAGCCAGGATAGCAGATGAGTCGTTGTGCCTGGGATTGACTTCTTACCCAGAAATAGACTGGTATTGGAGACGTCTCTATTACATCCGTTTTCGTAGCGCAGTCATTTTGCGGCATGTTTTCAGCGAGAGGATAAATATGCATGTCACATCTAGCCGAGCTCGTCTTACTGGCCTCGTCACGGTAATAGGTCCATGGTTTGATCGACAAATGCCGCGAGGCCGTTGACGAAGTCGAGTTATCATTTTCAAAAAGCGGATCGCCCTGGTCATACGACTTCTCCTGTTCCAGGCCCCCGGCCTAAGAAGCTCATCGCAAGAAACTTAAAACCATCTTTTCGATTGAGACTGGCTTAAAACGAGGGGTTTTTTTTTCATTTCCTCCTGTCCTCCATGCATTTTCCCCTTGTTATTCCTAATCTCATATTTTCCCATAATTCCTCAAGGTCTCCTTACCTCGTGATATCCTGAAGTCGCAAGCTGATAATTGGTTTAACGATTGAAATAAAGACATTTAATACTCCTTTACCCAATACCTATATTATCTTATTATAGATGAGATAAAAGAACCGTGTGGGGGATGTGCAAATCGCCATCTTTAGCATGTTTATTTGACATTTTCAGTTGTTTATACTCTTTATACTTCTGTAAAGCGTTTTCCATCATCACATTCTTTCAAATCTCTTTCTCTGTTATGTCCATTCTGCATTCATTAACATATGTATAAGGAGGCGACGGTGATCGATACAAGTGCTAAAACTGCACCCCCTCCAATATCTAACGTCGAGGGCAAGTGTTACGGCACATTTTGGTAAATGGCACAATTTGGTAATTTACCAAAATGTGCAGTTGCCAAAATGTGCCGTAAGTATTCTACGACACGTAGTTACGACACATTTTGGTAACTTGCACATTTTGGTAATTTTGCCATTAACCAAAACATGCCAAATGTGACGTAAGACTTGCCATCGACGTAAGATGTTGGAGGGGATGCAGTTTTATTGGACCAAACGGAATTAGACGACCGAAATGGCATTGGACGTAGAGACAAATCGCCCCCATGCACACGCACACAGACAAATACTACCACCTTCTTTGTCTCTATAACTACCATAATTATCTTGATTCTTCATTAAAATCGTCAGATCTGGTTTTTAAGTTGTTACCAAAATGTGCATATTGTCCAAAATGTTCAGGCACATCACGTTTTAACTGCACATTTTGGTAACAAAAAAATCCAGTCAGGCATGGTGCACTATCGGCACATTTCGGTAACACTTTGCTTTTACCAAAATGTGCAGTTACCGAAATGTGGAGTAACATAGTTACGGCACATTTTGGTAATTTACCAAAATGTGCCGTAACCAGGTAACAGCAAGTGTTAAATCCATGGTTCTTTAAAAATGTTTCCCGATGGGATATCCCAAATGCCCTCCACCATGTCCACTGGACAACATGCTCAAGGTAAAGTTTGACTGTTCCAAGGCTCTTGCGCTCTTTTCTACACCATTCGTGCTCGTCATCTACAATAATGTCATCTTGTCTCATTTCTTTAAGGAATATTCAGATATTACTTACATTTTGAGGAAACGACTACTAATTAAAGTTCAAGCAATATGATCAAGTAAGATCTATAAAATTGTCAGTGGCGTCTAGCAAATTAGATTAATTCAAAAATATAGTTTCAATGTAAAGTATTAAAGTTATTTCAACCCTGGTCTAGGTCTGCAATAGAATTATTGACAAATGTCAGATCTTATTTAATTGGGGTTATTTTTTTATTAGTTTAACTATGTCTTAAATCTTTCTGCTCTTCTGGACGCTATTTTTATCAAAAATAAAAGCTAGGTTGTCGGAAAGCGAGTCCCGGTAAACTAAAGGGTAAACACGTGCGATGATTACTGAAAGAAATGGCGGAATGACAATCGAATTCACGTGAAACAAAATATGACTAGAACAAAGTTATCCTATACAACGGACCAGGTGTGATGTCCGTGATGACAGTATATATAGCTTTACATCTCCAGGCTAGAAACACAATAGAGAGAAAACTTGATAAACGTTGTTTGCCTCTATCAAAGAACCTTAATTTGTATTAACTTCTGAATGTTCCCACCCGGACAATAAGATAAAGTTATCAGCTAACATTTTACGGAATGCTTTGTAGGAACTATATTTTGATATAAAATTAGCAGAGGGGAAGCGTCGTGATGTTCAAAGGATGACCGCCCCACCCATAGAGAAATGGATGAATAAAACGAATAATAAAAGGGGGAAAGAAAGAACAATCACAAATTGAAAGCTTGGTTATACCCCTATAGTTCAATGGACAAAAAATGACGGCGTCTTTATATTATCTTGTCCCCCACCCCACCACTTTAAATCAATATACTCGGGCTTCACCCCGACCTGGGTTGAGACATAACGTGTACTTAGAATTATTTTCTTCTAAATTTCCTTGATTACTATTGTTCGCTACTTATTCATGTTATTTTCATGTAGTTTTGATATGTTTGGTGAGCATTTTGGCGTAAAGTGTCGCCCATACCATGAATTTCCTTCATTGTTTCCAGCATGACGTGCGATTTTTGTCCTAGTTTAATTTGGCAGATAACAAGACTTGAAAATAACAGGGTGGAGATTGAAGCGTGTTCTAGTTTCAAGCGACTTAAGAAAAATGATGAAACTGCTTAGTACGCATCGTGCTTTGGAGGAGATATCGGCCGCTTTCTTTGATGATTAGGTCGAATTAAGTAGAAATGATTCAGAACGATGCCGAACAAACAAGCCATCGTAGGACGCCATAAAGGGCAAATCGGACATGTCAGAGTACATCATTTCCCTATATTCCTCTCAAATGCTCTCGCGGTGTATAATACATTCTTTACCCCGTTTTTCAATGATTTCTTTTGAATGGATCATTTCTGGTCATTAGACTAGTATATCCGGTAAACCAATTACCTGTCACAGAAACAAATCGTCACAGAGAATATTTGCTGAATTACTTTCTTTCTAACTCGGCGATCAATTTCTTTAATGAATTAAATCAGAGCACAGTATTGCCATGATTGCGATTAAAAACAACTTAAATAACAACAGTATATTACAAAATTCGTTTTGATACCATATGTAATATGAATTTCGTGGTATACATTTTCTTAACGCGCCATGATGATATTTTTTTTCAAACTACAATTTTGTATCACATAATGGGTCTGATGATAAGGAAACAATTTTCAATCTTATTAAGAAAGGAGCTCTTTGGATGTGATGTCACAAATTAAAACGTTCAAAGCCCTAAACCTCTTTAGAGCTGCAGGCGATGCATAATTTTTTCGTCAATTAACAAAACCTCAAAATGCTGTAACCTTCTCATTACTAGATCAAATATTCATGGAATTGTCATTGCTATTTTGTCCCATTAATGTCAGAGACTCCTAGAAGTACATCTGCAATGATGTGAGTTATTGTTCACTTCAACAAGTCTCCTTTGGCTTTCGGAAGGTTTGTATTGATATCAAAGTTATCAATTACATTCTAAATTCCAAGGATTTAAAATAAATCCAGATCAGCTGTGAATAGGGACCAGCCTAATTTTGAATTTATTTAAAATCTAAAGGTTTAACTTTTAATCTCAAAAGATTTAAATTCAAATCTTTTATATTTTTATTTAAATCAATAAGGTTTAAATCTAAATTTAATATTCGGCTGGTCGTCACTATTCACAGCCGGTCTGGATTTATTTTAAATCCTTGGAATTGAGAATGTATTCCCATCCTTAAACTGACAATCTTGGTTCACTACTCTCCCTTATAAGAATAATACATTTATGCATTTCCGTGAAATTCCAATCTTATGACCACAAACTTTATAGTGACTCGATTGTGGTCGTGTTCACGTTGGGCTCAATAACGCTATCTTCATCTTATATTTTTTTTTTCCTTTTCATAGGAAAAACCATGAAATATAGTCATTTCTCCTTGTAAAATCACAATAATGGTATATATCGTTGGCATTGAATTTCCTAACAAACAAAACAATTATTCTGCTTTCTTATTGTTTGTCTTCTCACCAAGTATGTGGGTAATGCATTATAGTTTTTCTACTTCTATCATTGTTTTTTATTATTATTGCAAACCTTGGATATTATTAGATGTATATATTTTCATCCAAAATGCAGACACCTAGCTCTTTCCTACATTAAAATAGGCCTATTCAAGGAGGATATAATGGGAAACTTATTAACAAAAAAATTGGTATAGAATATATGTATTTATTTTAAATTTTAATCCGGGGAAAACTATACTCTATCATGTATTTCCGGGTTATTGTGGGTTTTCACGTTATGCGTTTCCTTTTCCAATTCTCCATCATTACTTGCATCATAATTACATCAAAAATATTATAATAATCAAGAATATTCGTTCGTTGAAATTCAGTCTTGTAAAGCGCAAAATGTATTCAAAATAAACAAAAAGAAATGTTTGGAGATTACACTCATTCTCTTTATTCGTTTAAAGCTGCTTTGTGTAGGGATTTGTGTGTTTATCTCCTTTTCTGAAAATAAATAAATATTTTTGTTTCTTATTTCAGTTAACATTGATATATTTTATTTCCCCTTTAGGGTAGCCCACTCGACAAGCCATCTGTTTGTTTTGTTTGTTTTTTGGTCTTTTTCTGTTTTTACCAACCCCTTATGTTATTTATTATCATGTATATATTTGTGTTCGTATGCACCACCAAGTTATTTTTACCATTGCCTTCCAAATGCGTGCAGATACATGTAATTTTGTGTTATTCTGTATGGACTTTATAGGAATTAAATGATTGAACTGAGCTGAATTATAAATACAATTATTTATTTGTCTATTGCGTGGGTGTTTGTGTGCAATATGGACATCAATATGTGAATAGAGCTTACACGCGCTCTTATAAGACAAATCGTTTTATTCCTTGAAGGATTTAAACGCTTCTATATTCCCTCCGAGTGAGTGCAATGTCTCATTGTGCACAAAGTAAAACTCTGGGTGGTTGCACCTGTGTGTAATATATAGTATATCTTTCAATAAAAATTGCTTCAAGGGGAATTGATGGTAGTGAGTGCGTATAAAATTATATTTGAAATAAAAAGTCGTTGAAATCAGATTTCAGGTCAATCCCATTAAAAACGCTTGCCGTGTCTCTTATTGATATCAAGTTTAGATTATTAAGTAGATGTCGCTTTCCTTCCCACTGATTAGTTAAACTGATAATAACAACGTGCTACCTTATTAGATTATTTTAAATGTAAATGACAACGAAAATATTAATCCAAGAGTTATTTTCATAGGGCATATTTCAAGCCTTTTCCTGTTTAGTATTTTTGTCTTGCTTGATGCGGGTCAATGTCCAAGTACTTGTTGACACACGGCGGAGACGAAGCAAAATCAGATGAGATAAAAATCTAGCCTTTTCCCTTGTCGGATTCAAATTCCCTTAGAACATCCCTAAAGTTATCTGATAGTGTTGCAAATATACACCAGACAAATGTTATACTAGTGTTGCATTGCCTCGGGCAAATGCTTATTCTGAAGACGCTGCTAACCTTCGGCCGTAGTGTGTAATATTGCCGTGATTGCGGCAAAATGATATATTATTTTTTTTAATGATTCATTGTAAGTGGTTGGAAGAAAGTCTTGATTTCTAGTGGTCTATATTGGTTCATCAAAGTAGGAGAAAACGGTACAGAAATAAAGTAATGAAATTTTGACGAAAATTCATCTTAAAAATATGAACATGAAATTTCCTTGTATAAACTCAGATTGCTTTGCAACTAATTGTCTCTAATGGCATCACTAGCTTTGAATTGTTGGTTATTTATAGACCACCAGGTTATCAATCTTTTTCGATGTTCATTTAATTTAATGAATGTTCTGATTTGTTAGATGATAAATTGTATAAAGCATCCCCTCTCGTAATTGTTGGAGATCTGAATATTCATTTAGATAATATATTGTCTCAATACACTCAAAGGTTCAATGATCTTGTCAACGGCCATGGACTTTGTCAGTTGGTGACAACATCTACACACGATCAGGGCCACATTCTAGACCCGGTTCTTGTTCGGAACTCTCAAAGACAGTTTTGCATGTTTTGCTCTCGTGTACGTGTGATACAAGGTATTTCCGATCATTCTGCTGTCACCTTTCTGCTCCGCTTCAGGAAGCCCAAACGGACTGATACAGCTCTATCATCCCGGAACATCAAGGGCATCGACAGGACTGATTTTGCCAACAGTGTTTCTGGAATCAACATATCTTCAGCTACTGACAATATCGATTCAGGTGGATCGCGAGCAGTTCTGCGCTCAACGAGATCAAGTTAACTATCTCGTTCCCAGGGCTAAACGGTCTTATCATACCAATGAATTTTGTCGAAGACTGTGGAACAGACAACAAGAAGCTCTTCAATGTGGCCAACTGACTTTTGAACCGCAATCAATCCTCTCCTCTACCTAAGCATACTGATAGTAAATCAAAGGCTGAATCATTTATTGATTATTATGGTTTGAAAGTTCAGAATATTCGTCATAGTTTGAGTCCTAATATTGTTTACCCAAATTCTGAACCTGTCACCACTTCCAGGCTGGATACTTTGGAACATACCTCTGCAGATGAGATCCTTAATCTTGCCCATTAGATCCGATGCCTACAATTCTTTTAAAGGATTGTGCCTCTACTTTCGCTCCAATAATTTCTGATATTGTAAACAGAAGCAGAGATGAGGCCACTGTCCCATTAGCTTTGAAAACGGCCCTTATTCGTCCTTTATTGAAAAAGAAAAATATTTAGATTTTGAATCATTAAAAAATTACCGACCAGTAAGGAATCTTCCTTTTTTGTTCAAGATTCTCGAGAGGGCTGTCTTTTCAAGACTCACAGATTATTTGTTAGAACATGATTTATTTGACCCGTTTCAGTCTGCCTACCGACCTCATCACAGTGTCGAGACGCTCCTCACTAATGTTTCTAGTTTTATCTTACTGAAAATGGACAGTGGATCTGTCACAGCAATGGTACTCCTAGTTCTGTCGGCTGCATTTGACACCGTAGACCACACCCTACTCATTAACACTCTGACTAGGTTAGGTTTTCAGGGCAAGGCCCTACAATGGCTGAAATATTATCTCCCATTCCATTCACAGTCAGTCCTCATAAATGGTGTTACCTCTTCATCTAGGCCACTGGTCTGCGGCGTCCCCCAGGGCTCTGTTGGAGGGCCCACTTTGTTTTCCATTTATTTGACAGGGCTTCAAGATATTTTTTAATGTCACTCTGTTCACTATCATTTATATGCAGATGATATTCAGGATTTTTGTATCGTTTTTACCCAATCAAACTAGTGCCACAGAAGCCCTGTGTAATCTTGAAAGATGCATAATGGACATTGACACTTGATTGAAGTCAAACTTGAAGTCAAACTTCTGAACCATAGTAAATGTGAGTTTTTGGTCTTTGGTTCAAAGTTTCAACTTAACAAATTCAACATTGATTCATTTCTATCTCAGGCAATGACATCCCCTTGTCAAAATCATGTCGCAATCTTGGAGTTATTTTTTATTCTCACATGTCCATGTCCAACCAGATTACAAGCATTTGCAGATTAGTTCGTTATTAATTGCGCAATATTGGCTTCATAAGAAAATATCTCACTCGCTCAGCAACAGAGAAACTGGTACATTCACTCATTTCTTCACGATTCGATTTCGGTAATAGCCTCCTTTACAGCTTACCAGATTCTCAACTTGGGAAATTGCAAAGGTTGCAAAATGCAGCTGCGCGTATTGTAACTCTATCTAGCAAGCGCAGCCACATCATCCCTATATTGAAAACTCTTCACTGGTTGCCCCTGAAGGAACGCATAGTCTTTAAAATTCTTCTTTTGATTTTACATATAGTCAATGCAACTTCCCCCAGCTACAATAGGTCTTTGATGCATAATTACCAACCCTCAATAAATTTACGATCCTCATCATCTAATCTCTTACAAATTCCAGTTGCTATTAAAGAAATCATGCAGGGAACGGGCCTTTGCTCATGCAGGACCTAGCCTGTGGAATTTTATCCCACAGACTTCGAAAACCCAGACTTCAGTGACCAACTTCAAGGGCAACCTGAAAAAATACTTGTATAAGAGTGTTTTTTGATAGACATTGACTTATTGTTCAGACATGTATTATATGTAAATAGTTTTTGTTGTTCTGCTCTGAAGCGCCTTGAGCATCTAATCAAGATGGAAAGTGCGCTATACAAATCTCATGTATTATTATTATTATTATTAATCAGGTTCGTTTTACATTACTTGACACGTAAAATTGTTTTATCATGTTTTATCGATATCAATATTCACTCAATATAAAGTAAGTGCTCCTTACTTCCATTTTAGTGTTCTGAGGTTTTTTGTCTTTTTTATTTCAAATCTATATTTTCTGTTGTGATAATCTTAACATTTTCACTCATTACCAATAATAGAATAAAAAAACACCCTCTCCCCCCCCCCCAAAAAAAAAGTGGGGGTTTATCCGCCCATCCCCCGGGATTTACGCTAGTGTATGTCCGTAAGAATAATTTCCTCTTTCTCCGTCTCCAAAACAAATTACATAGATTACATATGCAACAGTACAGGATGTGCATTTTGAAGGATGAATACGGATTATGAATCTTCAACCTAGTCATCCACCGACATTCATGAATATAAGTCTCTCATTCGTTCAAGGAGAAACCGCATTCCTTAACAGCAGTTTCATTTGCAGTGATTGAAATTGATTTTTCATCATGATTACACATTTGCTCGAATCTATTACAAACATATTCCGCACATTTCCGAGAATTATTGATAAAATTAATCGATGTTACATGCTGGATCACGACTGGATCATATATCATTGTTCCGATAGAAGCAAGAGCTCTGATATGTATCTTCTAAGTTTGATAAGATCATGAAGACAATGTGAGAAGCAATGTTTTTACCTTTCTTTCGGATTACAGTACAAATTGCACGACAAGATTCACCTTTTCAGATAATTAAGATTAATTCGAGTGTTGATATCCGTCTCTCGACTGTTTTGCATTTCTTTGATTTTCAGGCTTATAGAAATGCATTATTTATTAGTTATTTTCCCCTATATATTCTCTTGACTCTGAAGTGCATATATTAATACAATTATTATCTTTCATATTTCAAAACCGGTTTTGTTCAAAAGCTGTTCTTCTTAGGATTAAATTGATACATGGGCATAAAAAGTATAATTTCAAAAAATACATCGCGCTGTTGCACTCTCAATTATTCATGCCGTACTGGCAAAGACTAGAGCACAAGGAACGGGTGTCACTGAGGAAGTGGGAGGGAGAGGGGGCGGGGGGCGAGTGCGAAAATTAATTACGCCTATAACTAACTTCTAATGAATTGGTTACCTTAAGGCTAATGTGGGCATGTTAGTTGCCATCAATTTCTCAACCTACAAACGCTTAACCTAATCGTGACTCCAGCAATTATGGTTTAGATTTCAACAGTCGTCATCTTTGATTAGTTTCAAATCGTCTCACACATTGCATTAAAAAGGGAGGAGGAATTATTAACCTAGTATATGTGAAATGTTATAATGTGGTTTCAGGTCCCCTATCTTCCATCTCCCATCTACTCACGTAGTCTGCAGGCACAGACCCTGATTGAAATTTTAATCAGCAAGTTGGTCTTCACCTTGCTCTTTAAATGTCAGGAACGAGAGTTAGGGGCCTTCTGTATACACAAGTCATTGGCAGAGATTATAGGCTGCACACTCCAGGCCACTTTCTTCGAGTGAAGGGTTTGCACAGCAGACTACTAGCTCTCCCTTATTCATGTATTCCCTCTCTCAAATGCGACTTAGTTTCAATAAACTTTCATGCATGAAATCTCGGATATGTTGTTGAAATTGATCATCAGCGAGATGTCACTGCTCGTTCTCTTAAATGCGACTTAGTTTCAATTAACTTTAATGCATGAAATCTCGGATATGTTGTTGAAATTGATCATCAGCGAGATGTCACTGCTCGTTCTCTTCTGGGGATTAACCTACATTTCTTTGAAACATTTCAAAGCATACAAAATCCCTCCAAGCAAACTTATGTCAGAGTCACATTGGTGAATCTGACTCCAAACCGATCGATGGTATGTCGTCTGAAATAACGCAAAAGCTTTGGAAAATCTGGGGAGCGTTTCATGAAAGGCTTCATCGGACGTTTAATCCGACATGTCCTGTTTTATCCTACAGTTGCCATAGCAACAGTGGCTTATTGGCCAATGAAAAATGAAGGAAGGTGTCAGATCTGACAACTTGTCGGACGAAAAACTGTTGATGAAATGTTCCCTTGGAATCGCTTTCATAGATGTGGCTGTGGCAATGCCGCCACTACATGTCGTCGGGCAACGTCATATCACATCATAACTTTCCCGGTTAGAATTGTTCATGTATAGACACACGGGCTTCATTCAGACTTGGGTACCTAGTCGGTGTTAAAGTCCAAAGATATTTATCTTATCACGACCAAGTGTCCACGCGACCAATCACGAGAGAAACTCCGACTAGTTTTCCACGACCTCGCGGGGTAAATCGCGGAGGGTCAGGGTAACTTCCGGAAATGGTCCGTGTACGTTGAACTTACGATTATTTCTACTTCGAACTGCACCGCACACATGTCAACGTGACTATTTGACGCCGGAAGTTTTAATGCGATGTCATATAAAAGGTAATGGATAGTCACAGTGCGGCTACTACGCGCATCCGCACGGGCAGTTTACTCCAACAGTCTAGTCGTGATAGCGAGATACAGTACTTCGAGGGGGGGGGGACAGGAGTGCATTAATCGGAGGAAGGTCGGGAGAACATACCACGACCTCTGTTCAGACGGGCACTACTCCAATATTTCATTCGACCTTACTCCGACTGAGCGTCCACCGATCCTTCTTCCGACCTTACTCTATTCTAGATTTGGACGTTTAGTAGTTATTTGTTCGGGAAACCGTACACTCTTTCACCGCGCACAACTACACAGATACACATACGCACACGGTCTTTTCACTTTTAGAGGTTCTTCCGCCATGCTTCTAGTGAAAGGAAGTGAAAAGTGGGTGAGGGCAGCTGGGGTGTGTGTGTGTAGCTGTGCGCGGTGAGTGAGAGTAGAGTTTTCCGAAAAAAGAATAACTAGGCCTACTAACGTCCAGATCTAGACTAACCTTACTCCGACAAAAACAGCCTGCGTCTGAACAAGGCTAAAATGAAGAGTGAAAGCGTTATTGCCACCTTCCATGCCGGTTTGAAAATTAATCTTCTCAAGCGCGAGAAGTGCTTTTCTAAGCTATATTTACTTAGCACTCCTATGGAGACATTCCTTCCCTACATCAATGGTTCGCTATATCGTGACCATACGTGTGTGGAAATGGTGGGACTGACCTTTTGTCTTATACTCACTTATCACTTCTCTTGGTTATTTTTTAAATATCGTTATTTTATTCACCCGCTCACCTGTGTCCCAATATTCTTTGAAAGATTACAAGCAACCTTCAACATATATATATTTATCAAATATATATATATATATATAATTATAAATACATGTATAATTTCTGATTTTTTTTCGTAGAACCAACCTACTATTAGGGCGAACTTCCCCTTTAACGAATGTGAAATGGTCGAAGAATGTCACGTATTCCCAATGTTTAAGGGCACACTTAAACCTCGCCCTTTGTGCTTCATGAATGAGAAAAGAGAATCCCTCAAGCGCCGATGAACATCTGTTCCCCCGGGATTGAAGTTCATTTTTATTTATTCCATCTCTTTGGATACATTTCACCTCGTATGGGTTGGGGGTTGGGGTTATGTGTGAGGTGATGGATGTGACAAATACAAATTTGAAATTGCTTATTAGTTTTCTCTTTAAAGCCACCGTCGAAAAAAAAGATAATTTGCACGCTGATATCAAAGTCTACTGTAGATGCGTTTTCCATGTTTGTTCTTAAACAGTGGTTGCAGAGGGGGCAAAACCCTTGTCGAAAGCGTAGTAAATAAATCATGACCGGGCATTCGGACGTTAATTGGAAAATAAAATCAAGCAAGTATGTAAGGGTGCCTTGTGTAAATACATTCATTCTTTAAATGTAAATGATTAATTTCCTTACACCGCGTGTTTCAGGAAGAAGGTCGGAGTATCCACTCTTTTATCATTTTGAACTCTCTGTCCTCCCCCGCTTTCGAACGCCCGCGCACCCCCCCCCCCCTTCTCTTCCCCCTTGCTCTCCTCAATCAATTCCATCAATATCATCTCCTTTTTTATAAATGATTAACTTTTATTTTCACTCACGTGGGTGTACAAAAAACAGTGCATTGTGGATGTAATAGATGCCTTAGTCAAGGTTTATTTTTTTCCTGCAGGGGTTCGAACCCGAATTTTTTCATGTGTCTACTGTCTAAAAGGAATTAGACATTGGCACCTCGATAAATGCCTAAATGCCCATAATAACCACCCCTCAATCCCTTTTTGTAATAGACACATAGCATTTTCATTAATTTGATTCAAGATAAATCTAGCCATGTAGTTTCAAAAATGCCTTGCTCTAGGACATTAAGTCAACTCAATTCAATTTTTGATTTATTTCATTCATAAAAGCACATAAATATACCAAGTAATAAACAAAATATCAATATAAGAATGTGGAGACAGCTTAGAAGAACCAAGTCTTATACAGTGCTGTGCTGCCACCGTGCCAGGAATCGAACCTCGGACTTCCACTCGGCTAGCATATCCTCGGTAAATATCCATACTGACACACGCGCGCGCGCGCGCGCGAACACGCCCCCCCCCCCCCACCACCACCACCTACTCTATTCTTCAAACTGGCGTGAACACAATTTATAATTCTTTAAAATGACCCATATAATCGCTTTCAATGCCATGCACGCATACACATGATAAAACTCTATCCTTGTCAAAGTGGCCACTTCGTGTAAAAGTACAAGTCCATTTTCTCAATGTATAGCTTTAGTGAAGTTCGATGACACTCTGTTTTCGTTGATAAGTGCACGCCTGATGCAACTGATGATATCGTTCATAAAAGTGATGGATAATCGTGACTCTAGAGTATATCTATTCATCAAAATTAGCTCTTGTTGTTGTCTTCCCTTCGGTTGACCTTTTAAACATGTTCTCAATCACTTCTACTCATTCTTTGTCATGAATTTACGTGAAAAAGACCCCCATCGCTGCCATTTTAGTTTATTCTGTTAGGTATTAGAATTTATTTTTGTTATTAAAAAAATATGGTTTTCTTCATCCAGCCATCACTTTACTCTCCGAATAGAATATTTGAATTTAAAATATATATTTTATTACAATATTTTTCTTTATCATCTCTCTGTATGATGTAATTGCTACTATTTCGATCTTTAATCCACTGTATAGCTTCATGGCGAGCATAGTATCTCCCTTTTCCTCTATTCTCTATCCCCCCTCACTCCCCCCCCCCCCTTCTCTCTCTCTCTCTCTCTCTCTCTCTCTTTCTCTTTCTCTATTAGTAGTGTGCGCCATTGAACATGAATAAAGCCTTTATATATTTTTTTTTTTTATTCTAATATGTTCGATTTTTTTCCTTCAATGAATAACAAGATTAATACATATAATGCGTTAGTGTTGGACCAGTTCCCATTACAAAAAAAAAACGAATGAGTAAACTGAAATTGGGTAAACAGGTTACATGCGAGTCTGCTGGGTAATAAACAGCACGTTTCATGGGTAATTTCACACAACATTGAGTAAAGTTAAGGCGTCACTTTAGCCAACAAGGACATGCATGTTCTCTTTTGACTCAAAATCAGGTAAACCTTTTTTTCTCTGTTTTGCATAGAGTATATTTAGAGCCATTGTGAAAAAGGATTACCAAGGTAGTCAGAGTGCATTTAAAAAGAGGACATCGACCGGTCAGTTGCCCTGGCAGCTGCTGTCTCTAAGAAAGCACGCGATTAAAGCTAGGACTCATCACACCTTTAGATATTGTTCAGTTCACCTTATTCGTGATCCCAGCAGCTAGATAGATTAAAGTCCCATGCAAAAGATGATAAAAAAGGATGATAGGTCCATTGGCCAGCTAACCTGAACCAATTTAAGACGATTAATATCCCAGTACCGCTGTCGTCGGCACTACATGTCCCGCTCTATCTTTGATGTCAGCGCTTCATACATTTTTCAATATAAATACATCGAGGCCATAAAAGAAAGAAAACAGTTGCCAGTAATATAGGCCTGTGATAAAATAATTAGAAAAGATTATTGCCTGACGGAAATCCTTGAGGGACAATAAGATAAGGCATCGAACACAATCACCATTGCAAAAACTAAATTTTAACTGATAATCTATTAAAATGTGATAAGAATATATAATTATACCTTGTTCCATTATAATAATAATAATAACAATTTTATATACCGCAAATTTGCAAATTGCCTCTAAGCGGTTAAGAGAAAGGAAATATGATGTATAAAGGAAATAGAAATACTTTGCACAACAAAATGTATCAAAACTAATATTACAATTTACAACTTTTTCTCACCAGATCATTACTAAGATATTTGACAAGTTACCCATTTTTACATTATTTTGTATCCGAAGATAACGGATAGGTGTCTGCATTACTTTATTTACCAGAAAATATGTTAGATCAATGATTTCTGGATTCGATTGACTTTATTATTCTTTTTATAAAGAACATAGGATGAGCACGGGCAAAACATTTGACAGGTAAAATATTATAACCATTGTGACAAACAAGTGAAAAGCCTCTGGCAGTCTCGCCTGCATTACGCGCTTCAATATAGCAGCAGTGGTGACTTTGGAAACGCTATTGAAATATTTCATTCACAATGAACACCATTCATATTTACCCTAAATGATATTTGACCTTGATCGTGTGATCTACGACTTGTGTAAGACGATCAGTGATACTTGATTGCCCTTATGTCCACATTTCATGAACTAGATTCATTTAATTTCAAAGTTATGATGGCAATTCAACAACAACAAGGCCGAAGTTCTTTGACCTTAAATGACGTTGAATAAAACTCGCACATGATGTTCAGTGATGCTTGATTCATCTTATTCATGTACTAGATCCATATACTGTCAAAGTTATGATTATATTTCAAAAACTTGACTTTGGTTAAGATTTTGTTGTTGACGTCCCTTAGTGACCTTTGAACTTGATCATGTGACCTGTAACTCTCACAGGATATTCAGTTCTATTTGATTGCTCTTATTATGTGCAGGTTTCATGAACTAGAGCCATACACTTTCAAAGTTTAATATGACAGCAATTCAATACCCCCGACATGCCTAAAGTTCATTGACCCTAAATGATTTTTGACCTTTGAACCCTTGCTTGCCCCGAAACAATGTATGTACTTTCTCCACTCCCCTAGTAACATTCCAACAAAAGTCCCCACTTTCAATTTCAAGGCATACAACTTTGACTTTCGCATTCAGTCCTACGTGGTTAGATTGTACTGATTTGGGTAGAAAGTGGCAGAGTTTGGATATACGCCCTACCAAAGATGCTACGATATGGATTAAATTTAGGATAGTGTTTCCATTCACTTTAGTTTCACTTTTTGGAGCATTAAATAATGATTTCCAAGGCTTCATAGTAAGAGCTGCATTCTTGTTCCATATCACACACATATTTAAAGTGGAACCTTTTGTCTACAGCTCACATTTTAAAAGACAAAAATCAAATCCATTTCATTCAATGCATTGATGTGAATGAACCATTTTCAAATCTGTCACCATAACAGTACCGTGTGCTATTAACGATCGATCAGTGATACTTATTCTTTACGGGTGGCTTCCATATGATGGGGAATACAGATTTGGTTCGATTATATACGTTTTCAGTCTCATTCATACACACTTACAAATATTAGCAGAAAATGCGCCTTGTATCTAGGTCCTTTTACCAAACAGATTAACGGGTTTTAAACACGTTCCGTATTGTTGAAAATTTATCAAAACCTGAAGTAGCGCATTTAGAAATTTTGCAGCTGGCTTTACGTTGACACAGGTGGTGTATCAATAGGGGCAGAAAGGGAAGTGCGAAAAAATCCGCAAAATCTCATCAAAAAGATTTTACCATTGTAATAGCCATTTTTTTTTTGAGAAATCACTTCCCATTATTTTGTTTACAGTTTCCCAATGTTTAGGTTAAATAATGTTGGAACCTACATAATATTGGAAATTTATATTGCTGTACATGTACTGTATATCGACAATTATTTAGTTTAACATCTACTTTGTGTCTTTGTGCTTAAATGAAAATGTAGCTATAATTTCCTTTTTTAAATGCTACCTATTGCAACACTTGCAACAGGCCAAAATAATTTATCTACCTATACTGCCCTCTACGTAGCGTACACGATACCTTAACATGCTCTATTTGTATTGAAGTGTTATCTCTATTTGTATTGAAGTGTTATTGAAGTGTTATTCCTCGAAGATGTTTAATCTTGTAGGACCTACTAATATAATAGGTGGATGGGTGACTAATCTATATTAAAGAGAAATTCCAGTAGTTGCAGTAAACACTGATTTCATGAGAAAGTCTGTAAAACCAGGCTTAATTGTCAGTATATCATCGAGGATCTAGATCTGGTACAGTTACATAAACTGAACGTTGTGAAATCTTGAAATCTACGCTGAAAAATGTTCAGACTGAACTTCCCCAACACAGATAAGCGCACGTGGGACAGTGTATAATTATTTCTTTGAGCGTCGGGCCCGACGCTCTACCCGAATCCTGTGCTTATTTGCTGATTTCTCAGCAATTACACAATTTCTTCCAGAATCCTTTGGCACATGCGTTTTATTTATACAAACAGACACTTTGGTGGTCATTTCATTGGATTCTGTACGAACTCATTTTGATATCGTTACCAAAACTAGCATTTACCTTTAATATGTCATATAATCGTCACCAAAGGTTTAACGTCGTATGGACCGCCTTTGCCGACGACGTCCTACTTACGAAAGTGACTGGCGCGTATAATCTGGAGAGATTGAAGAGCGCCATCATATTCAACAACAACAACATGCGGTCAATTCAAAATCCATATGAATTGCCACGCATAAAACAAATTTTAAGTTGCACTCATATTTCAGCATTTACTCAATAACACAAATCCTTACTTCGAAATATGAATGATTATTATGTTATGATATAAACAGACGGGAGTGTACTTTGGGGGTCAGTCTATCTCGTTAGACAACATTTCGGACTTTTTTCGGAGCAATGGCGGCTGCGACAAATGATGTGCTGCCTTCAGAATTTCAAAATAGCTTGGGAAAAATCTATATAAAAAAAAGTACAGACTTCTGTTTCGATGAAACAATAATAAGGGCTGCTTTTGACAGCAACAAATGCCTGTTCCTACGTTACACTATTTTGTTACGGACTCTTAAAGATAAATGCCAGTTGTGGTAACGATAATTTCAAAATAAGTTCGTACAGAATCCAATGAAATTACCACCAAAGTGTCTACTTGCATAAATAAAAAATATGTGCCAAAGGATTCTGGAAGAAATTGTGTAATTCCGGAGAAATTAGCAAATAAGAACGGGATTCGGGTCAAGCGTCGGGCCGACATTCAAAGCAATAATAACACACTGTCCCACGTGCGCTTATCTGTGTTGGTGATCTCCGGTGTGAACATTTTTCAGCGTAGATTTCAAGATTTCTCAAAGTTAAGTTTATATAACTGTACCAGATCTAGATCCACGATGATATAGTAATACTTAACCTTGGTTTTACTGACTTTCTCGTGAAATCAGTTTTTACTGCAACTACTTTCATTTATCTTAAATTCTAATACAAAAAGTGATTCATATTTTACACTTTTCCCCTTCATTTTTTTTTTCAATGCCAAACTTTATACAATATACTCCATTTCCCGCCTCGTATTCTCCAACAATAATATTCTCGCATTATGTTAAATAATAATCACGACTGCTTTGACTACGATAAATACCCATAACCTACGTCATACTACAAAAACGATAAATCGTAAATCGAAATAACATACCAAATTGTCATACCCCATATACTTTATTTCCCGTATTTAATTCACCTGTGACTATTATGCTAGATAATACTCCACCACTTAACCTTGGAAGTACACTATTTCAACCTCATCGCTTAGCATAATATACTTTATCTTACTTTCTTTCCCTCACCTAAATATCTGTAATAATAAAAAAATATAGTATCCCGGAAATCAACCATATATGATTACAATCGTGCTCATCATCTCATTAAGCATTCTTTTGGAAATTAAGAAAGGTTATTAAAAACAATATAATATCGGTTTGTCCAGTAAGTAGACTGAATACAAATCTGAACATTGTGCAAAATAATTGAAGCCACAATCATGACGTGCCACGACGTGACTAGCCACCCAAAGACCAACAATAAGTCGCCAAAATGATTATCCAGACGGAAAAAGAACATCCTATTAAGCTTTGATCAACAATAACGGACACCAATATTTTATTGAAAAGAAAGAAATTTCAGTTAGAGCTTCAAAAAACAAGGAAACAGAGAAGCCTCCATAGCGACTTAGTGTTGGTTTTGAGTTGGCTGGTCACATATTCTACAATTCCGGCAACCCTCTATCATGTCTATAGGAAAGCCCCTTCTTCGATGGTTGAATTTCGGGGAACCGCTTCGAATTTAAAGGGGTCAGGATGGTACGTCAAACCACACTTTCCCGCCATAGAAATGGGTGTCCCTTCCGGTAGTTTAAGGGTGAAGCGATGTAAGATGTGTGTGAAGAACACAAAGAGTTCTGTACGAGCCAGTTGTTCTGCAGGACACACCCTTCGACCTGAAAAAAGACAATCGTAATAAATTGTTATTGTTAGCATGGCAAATACCACTGAGACATCAACAGCTTTGGTGTCGATGGCGACAAAAATTTCGAGGTGTTCGCTTGTTCACGACTGTTTAGAACTTTTTACCCATCTGCCAAGTTGTGCCCGCTCGATTATTTTGGGTACTGATACTAGTCCCGGGACACAAGTCATGCAAGTTAACAACAATAATTTAAATTCATGTGATTCAAGATGGCAATAAAAAGGAATGAGAAATTAATTAAGCGCACCAAAACATGTTCCGGTCTGACGCAAACACGGTAACTTAAAGAACAGCTTCATGAAATACCCCTCTCGTAATAACTCCACGCTAAGTTACCACTTACCACTTCCGAATTCCATAAGTTTAGCTTCCAGTTTGCTGTCGAACAGTCCCGACTCTTTATCGATGAATCTGTCCGGGACGAACTGTTCGGGATCACTCCAGACAGCAGCCGAGGACGCGAGCATGTAGGCATTCGTGGCGACGTTCGTTCCCTTCGGGATGTCGTAGCCTCCAATCTTCACATCGCAACGAGTACGGTGTGGAATTTGGGTAGGGAGAACCTTGCAGATTCGATAGCATTCCACCATGGTCGATTCCGTGTGGGGAAGTTTGTGGCGGTCGGACAGGGATGGGAGACGATCCCGCCCGACGACCTTATCGAGCTCGGCCTGGACATTGGCCTGTGATGAAACGGATAAGAAATGTCATTTCTACAACTTTGGCTTTTAAAATATAAATAACCTGGCCAGACAAAATCGAGGTCGTTAGGGAGTTATGGTGTGCAAAACAAGTGAGCTTGAGACAAATATTGTTTCCATTAAAGGCAGCGGAATTAGGTCTTTTTTTGGCAGTATATGGAAATATAAATGCCATCAACTGACACATTATTGTTCACATTACTGTTCACTCCAGTAAGACACAATTTAGACATTTAAGACATTTATATTATTATTTTTTTGCAGAGTTGTTGGGTGGCAATTGTTTGCATAGCGTAAATTAGAATAAATATCGTGTGCTCTAGTAAACATGGTGAAGGAGAAAACTTGTATCCATATACGATTGTCCATTCAACTTGAGAATGTAGGATGATTTAAAGAGACTGGGAATTTACCTGTATATCTGGGTGTTGGGCCATGAGGAGAAAGTACCACAAAATGCTAGTGGAGACAGTCTCAAAGCCACCCAGGATGAGATCCCATACAACCTGTTTAAGGCATAGATCATTGAACGATCCCACATCCATGTTCTGTAAAAGACAATAATAATAATAATATAGGGTATTTATATTGCGCACATATCCACCTTGTTAGGTGCTCAAGGCGCTCCTATATTACCCGGCTAAGCTAGGCGTTCATAGCGCACACAGCTTTTTAAGGAATTACTTCCTACCGGTACCCATTTACCTCACCTGGGTTGAGTGCAGCACACTGTGGATCAGTTTCTTGCTGAAGGAAATTACGCCATGGCTGGGATTCGAACACACGACCCTCTGTTTCAAAGTCCGAAGACTAATCCACTGGGCCACAACGCTCCACGGACAAGGATATATTAAAAGTGATCATCTAATTTATTTGTAGCATGAAGAATGGAGAATGGTTAGTTGCGTTCTGGTTTCCACAAATTGAATACTTATTAGAAGGATAAGGCACTTTCCGATGTTTTAAGACAGATTATGGCGCCATACACATATCCTGCGAATCTTCATCAACATGGTGACATGCCACAGGCAGTGCAGCTTTATAAAATCGATAATCATGTATTTTTACGTTTAATATTTGCGGATTTGCCGGGTGAGTTTGCCCGGCTACGGGCTGAGAATACTGTAAAATCTGTACTTTCTCATTCAGGGTGCCATTTTTTATGGAAGCAGGTAATAATCATTTTCTATAAGAAAAGATGAGTGCGTTGAGTTTGCGTAGTCAATGACACAATGACATATATAAAGCCTAGGAGAGGAACAATCCTGTTAGATCTCACAGTTCAGAGTCTGGAATGCCATATCATCTTAACGATTATTTTGGATGGTAATTAGGCTAGCGATTATGATTATCAAGACCAAACAAAATGGAAACGCAGGGGTGTACATTAAATGATGAATGAATAGATTAATGCGAGCCTCCCTTTATTTGATACTGTCCTTGGGATTAAACCTCATTCATTCGCTAGGTTACCTTTGCATTTCGTTTCGCCTGTTCATGTAGAAAATCCTCTATCAAGTCTGTTGGCTTGTCTGCCGGGTCATATGACTGCCGATGTCTCTGCAGGATCTTGTCCAGAAAGTCGAACATACCCTTAGCAGCGGCATCTCCCATCTTGTTGATCTCGAAAGGCATGTAGGACAGTACTGGGACATGGTAGAAGAATGATCCTGGACCCATCCATTCAAAGATTGCCCGCGCCTTCTTGGTGAGCTCCACGAACTCCTCGTCGTTGTAGTCATAGGTCTTTCCTGTAACGATGCCGATGACAACGTTGGATGCCGTGACAAAAATACTGTCAGCTGGATCGAAGGCAACACACTTCCGGTTGGCGAATTCTTTGACAAGTTTGGCCGCTTCCGCCATCACCAAATCCTCAAAATTGTTGTTTGATTTCCTCACATTACGGAGGTTACTGATGACAAAACGGCGTTGTTCTTTCCAGAGTGGGCCTTCGTTTTCTGAGATTAACCCGAGTCCTTGAAAATAAATTTACAAAAAAAACAATCACATTTATCAACACTAAATGCTGGTAAAGTATTAATTTCACTTCACAATTGGACACGGGTATACAATTAAGTTGATAAGCTGAACGATTTTCAAATATACACTCGCCACCTTGAAATCCGTTAAAATACTTCGCGGAGCAATGGGAAGCCCCGCACAAAAGTTGTACCTATCTAGCTGTATTTTTCTGCAATAAACTGGCAGCTATAACGTATCCTTTAGTATCAAAACAGATAATAGGGCTCCCTACATGTTGAGGTGTTTATAAAGAAATGGTTGCATTTCGACTTATCCTTGATGTGTTCATATATTTTGCATAAAATAGGTTGGAACACTGGATGGCCGATATATCCGAAGAGGTTTCATTTCAAAACAATGCGTTTACGCATGGACCTACTATAACATGGTTTACGGGTAGTTCTTGCTTTTTGAGAAGGATTTCTACAACCCGCATCCTCTTGACCCCGAAAAATTGTAAAATTTTAATTAATTTTTAGCCGTCTGAAATGGTCTTTCTCGACTCACCCGTGTTTGGTCTGTTCAGGGCTCTATTACAAGGAAGTATTGGGGCGCGATCGTTGATGTCTGGGCTCTGAAACGCCTCTTGAACTAGGTCGTGGCTGTTCAAGATGACGAATCGGGTCCCAAAGACGTTGAACGTGTAGATATCCCCATACTCCTCAGCCCACATGCCAAATAGTTCCCTTTGGTCATACTTTCCTGATACGATAGTTGGGTACGATCCGATGAAAGGCCAGCCTTTTGGACCAGGCGGGAGCCTGTATCGTTTACCAATTAGCTGTTTGACGAGAAGGTATCCAACGAGGAAAGTGGCCGTGGTCGTAGCCAGATACGACACCGAAATCATTTCTGCAAACATCGACATTTTCTGCAACATAGGAGTGATAATGTATTGATACGACATACATTGCGTTTTGTCGAACATGCAAGCAAATAGTGGATTACATAAGTATGTTTGTGTAGTGTCTGCTAAGCTTATCTTCTACCGAGATGTTGTCATCAGCTTACGTTATCTCACAGAATGTAGAAGACCAGTTTGTTTATTCATTTGACCGCTCCTAGACATTGTAAATGAGGAAATTTTATTACATTATCAGATTTTGTTCTCCATCACATTGCATTATTTTAAAGTTATGTGTGTGCTGAAAACGAAACTGGTGACATTTTCTTAAACTTTGTTTGAAAATAACACACACATTTGCAGAAACGGCTACATTGGCTATTGAGACAGTGATTATAGTGATATGCGTGCGGCACTGAACAGTTTATCATAACCATTTTCCTACTTTTCATTGTTGAGCTCAGTGGCGGACCGTGACCCGGAGGAGACAAAGCATTGGAGGGGCACAGCATTGTTCACAAACAATACAGTGCCCCTCCAATGCTTTGTCTCCTCCGGGTCACGGTCCGCCACTGGTTGAGCTACAATATAAACGTTAACCATGCATGCATTAGCTAATCTATTTGTTTATTTCTTAAAGAAAAGAAATAAAGAATGACTTCTATACATCAGGCAAATACAAAAAATGTGAATAAACATACCTTCTTCGAGATTCTCCTTTTCGTATAGAATCAGACAAGTTCCACACAAAAAATATATCCTTCCTTTCCTTGGGAGCACAACCCGTCGAAATAAAACTATAACTAAAGAACTGGGTCTTATGTTTGAATAAGGTACATCGTGTGCGCTGCTTCATGGATCCATGGGGCTTTTTGTTACATTATATGAAAGGCCTGCATGAATGGCGCATGACAAAGTTGGCGGGGTCCTTTTTTGGAGGGGGCGTATATATGGTTCATGTACATGTATACCGTGTCCAGGGCCCCGTCTTACAAAGAGTTACGATTGATCCGATCAATCGTAATTCCATGGAAATCCATCAATGTCATAATTTTTTCTACCAAAAAATTTGCACAATGTCCTTTGTATGCAAAGAGAAGCGCATTGAAGTTTCAAAATAACAATGAATGCATGAATATACATCATAGCTAGAAAATATTTTGAACAAACATGCATAATAAATGTTGACGTTGCTGGCCATCCATAGATGCAATTGATCGGATCAATCGTAACGCTTTGTAAGATGGGGCCCAGGTGTCTACCGTCGAACGGAAAACAACAATTCATATACATGTCTATCTGCATGTTTACAGTGTAAACCAGCGCTTCTCAGGTGGGCCGCCAGAAGTTCCAGATGAAAAAAAAATGGGGAAAAACTTAAGTATATTTCACATGTACTATTTCATGTCCGAAAATGTTGTTTGATCGGTCTACGGGGGTCAAACAAAGCTAAAGTACGCTTAGGTATCATGCATGTTGCAATATACATGCACATTGTATGATGATTTCGATCTAACTTTGATGTGAACCTCAGGCCTCATGTGCATGCACATTGTAGTTAATATTGTGGCCCGGACCTTTAAGAATACAGTAGTTATCAAACTGTTTGTTTCGAATGTGGTTCAGAGCTTTATGTTCAAATTTCACGAAACACACTTTCATCAAAATGGGCCGTGTTTCAAAGCGAAAGGGTGAGGGAGGAATCAAATCTACTATTGAAAAGTCTGAGAAGGTAACTGTAAGAAAATATGACCCTGAATACATTAAATTTGAATTCATCATGACTGGCAGTGATGCAAAAGCAATGTGTGTCGAATGTGCTGAAGTTACACTTTCAAAATGTTAAAACGTCAACGCTTCAGAGACATCTAAACACAAAACATCCGGAGAGTGCAGGAAAACCAAAAGAGTATTTCAAGAGGGAAAAGGCTGGATTGAATTCACAGCAGAAGATCATAAAGTTACGCACTAATATGGTCAATATAATCATTGTCTATCTTTGAGTCGAGACAAGTAGTCATATCGCTTTCTCACAATTTTGGTAGGTGTGGGCCTCGAAAAAAAATCTGAGAATCAAAGTGGTCCTAGAGTAAAAAAAAGGTTGTGCCAACCCGTCGAAATAAAAGTACATCGTCTGCTTCATGGATTCAGAGTGTTTTTTGTTACATTATATGAAAGGCGTGCATGAATGGCGCATGACGAAGTTGACGGGGGCCTTTTTTGGAGGGGGGCGTATAAAATGATTCATCTATACCGTGTCTACCGTCTACCGTAACGAAAAACAACATTTCATACACAAGTCTTGTTTGCATGCTGTAAACATTCAAATTTTGGTGCAACAGAATGTTCTGTGTGAAGAAATTTGAATGGGAGAAATAGAATGCGTATGGCATGTATGGAGAGGTTATTTGTGCCTCTTCGAGCGCAACATAACGTCCTCCTTTTTTGGCCCCGAAATTATTATTATCATTATTATTTGTTTGGCGTCACCTGTGCCTGGGAGGCGAAAAGCGAACGGAATCACTATGACCCGCAGGTCTCTCCTCCCGATATAACTGATTGGGGGGGGGGGGAATTGCAGGTGGACCACTACACCGGGGTTTCCCCCTACTCTTATACGAATAGTGCAGTGGGTTCTTAGCGTGCAAAGGTGGTGACTCTTCTCTACACGGGGCCTCCATTTAACGTCCTATCCGAGGGACGGAGAGTTTTCCATTGTAACATAGCCTGCATCTATGAAACATGGGAGAGACGTTTACACACAACGCACTGGCTTCAGTCATCTGCCCGGGGTGGACTCGAACCCATGATCTTTGGTTCGACGGGCAGACGCGTTACCGACTGAGCCAACACCGCTCTCGATGGCCTAATCACCTCAATGAGATTGAAAATTTCCTTGCATTTTGCAACCTCTACCTGTTATTTATATCCACGCTAGCACATTAATATGTTATAAAAATTCCAATATCTGATGTCTAATAACTGAACATGCTGAACGTGCGTGTAAGTCACACGTACCAACAAAGGCGATGCAAGACCGATTCAAGCCACTGTACTCTCTTGAAAGGTATGCCAGCGATAGCATTTGTAGTCGGTATCATTTCAGTGTGACTTGGACACGGAGGTTGCTTTTCGGTGTCATTTTATCGCAACATCGAGTAATACATTTGAAAGTATTTGCCCTTTATCTAAGCAAATTAAGACATTAATACTGTCATGAAGCATATCAATATTCTCGTTAATATTTCCTCTTTCGTGTCGAATGCTGATATTTTGCATTAGTTGTTGATGTTTATGATAAAACAGATAGATATTAATGCACATACAAATTTTTGACAAAAACGTGAAAATTTTGGCATAAATTCTATTAAAAAAAAAAAAATTTAACCGGACTTTCCAGAAAACGATTGCGATCGATTTCTACTATCTAAAGTATACACTGTAAGAAAAAATATTGGGTAAATTTTTTATCACCACGAGGGTAAATATGTGTCCAACCAATTTTGGGCAGTAATTTACTCAATGCCATGAATGCGGGAAGCATATTGTGCAGTAAGGTTAAAAAAATGCAGCAATTACTTTAGAATGGCCAAAATTTTCATCACAATGGATACATAAAAATGCCCAAAGTTGGTTGGACACATGATTCCCCTCATGGAGCAACTTTACCTAATATTTTCCCATTGTCTGTGCATGAAATATAAAAATGATTTATTTTCATGAAAAATCCAAGATGGCCGCCAAAATTGCCAATTTTGAACCCAATGGGACACGATTTGCCAAATGGAACATCAAGATTCAGTAACTGCACACTTCAGGCAATACAAAAAGTTGGTTCAATATATATTGAAATTGTTTTCATAACCTTGATCTAGCCTTATTATGATATTTTATAATATTTTTGTGCTCGCTAAACACTTGGGTAGAGAGAGGGATATGTGTAGTATGGTGTCTAACATGCTAAACGTCTTCCAAGTAGATCACTTATTTACTGCGATATTTCGTTCGATAACAATTCATATCGGAATAATGTTTACCCAATATCATCATATTTCGGGTTCAACCTTCACCTTAACTGCGATGAGTACATAAAAATGTGTCACTTCGGATTCCGGGTCTTTGTCACATCGTCACATTTTGTAAGCACTCATTGACAAATGTTACCCATGTCTAGACTGCATTAAATTTGCTTCAATAATCTTGAAAGGTCCCGTCGTTTGGATTACATATTAAATTTCTGTGTGTCTGCGGGTTTTTTTTTATTACAGAAAAAAATATTCTCCTGAGAATTGTACAGGCAAGAATGGAGTCGTCTAAAGTTTGCCCATATGTAATGAGTAAAGTTTACTGAACAGTAGAAGTAGGACATCCGTCCTGATCAGTGGCGTACCTAGGATTTTCCACAGGGGGGGCAAAATCGGCCGCCAAAAAAATTGACAAGCAAAAAAAAAAAAAAAAAAAGGTCTTCAATAAAAAATAAAGGTTATTGTTCCAGAAAAAAAAATTGACAAGCAAAAAAAATAAATAAATAAATAAAGGTCTTCAAGCTCGTCAGGGGTGCATAAAAGGTCTTTCAAGTTCGTCAGGGGGGGCAGTGATATGTATTTTGTATGGGTTGTGGCTCGTCAGGGGGGGCAGAGTGCCCCCCCCCCCTGCCCCCCCCCCCCCCCCCCCCCGTAGGTACGCTAGTGGTCCTGATCTGTACAATTCGGGTAAATTGATCAAATTTAATAATTTTTTTCTATGTAAAATTAACTTCTTTCGATTTGTCTATATATTTCTCTCTTTTTTTCTCTCTCTCTTTCCCTCTCTGCCCCCCCCCCCTCCTCCTCCTACTCCTCATCATTCTCCTCTTCCTCCTTCTGTCTCACCTTCTGCCGAAAGTCTGGTTTCCAGCCTATTGGAACGTCGGCAGCATTTTGTCTTCCTCCCCCACAAAGGAGAACAAAAGAAGGAAGAAAGAAAGGAAAAGAAAGGTAAATCGGGCGGCATCTTGGGCGTTCGTTACTGTGAGAACATGTTGTGTGATTTCACAGCATTATCGAGTTTTCTCAATTGCATTGGGTACGGGTTCTAGAACAGAGTACATCCATTGAAAATGCCCGAAAAATCACAATGGACAGCTTAGAGGTCTTTGTCGAAAATTGGTGAACCGACGAGACACTAGCAGATCGTCCAAAGATTGGGAGCTGACGAGAAATTGCAAATATGTCGTTTCTCCAGAGTCCAGGGCGGCATTGCTGTTTTGATCCACCGATTTTCGACAAAGGTATCTGCCAAGTATTGCGAAATCTCTTTTATGCATCCATGACCGATGCATCATGATTATACAAAATTTAAAATATCCAACATACTGCTACTGCAAGGTGTACCAGGGCCGTGGGAACGATTTTTTGACTGGGGTGCTGATGTAAATTTGACAAGCCGAAAAGAAGAAGAAAAATGATTTCACTCCACAAAGGAAGGTCATTGTGGTCCAGACAAATATGACAAGCAAATTTGACAAGCAAAAAAGGGGGGGGGGTTACGTATAAAATGTAGGTCACGTCGGTTACATTTCACCATTTTGGCACACCTCCCACAATTTCCAGGGGGTGATGCCTGTGGAAGATAATACACGCAGCACCTCCAAGAAAAATATTGGGGTGCTGAAGCACCCCCAGCACCACCGCTTCCCAGTGCCATGCGGTGTACATGCTCTCTCGTGGTCGGTCTCTGTATACAGGGCGCCTTGAACTCGTTATTCGTGTTTGAATCCTTACAAGATGGGAGCTATCATTTCATTATATATTGATAGTGTCACATCAAAAGCCTATCATGATAATGTCTCGGGTTGATTGATACTAAGGAAGCCCTGGTAAACTCGTTATCCTCCCTTCTAGTATTCTCATTGTCTTCGGAACACTGGACTACTGGTTGGATGGGGGCTAGAAAACCAAAACCTTAGGACTTCAACAAAGGAGTCCCCCCCCCCCAAAAAAAAAAAAGCACTAAAATGCATAAAATTCATCCTACGATTCTATATTTGTTTCTGATACAGATTTAGTCGAGAAAATTATATTGAACTGCCAAATCGAAAAATACATACATGAGGCACTAGTAGCAAATAACATGATGTCAACTCAGGATAATATGTAAGAATTTATTTCATAGCATTTCATTCCTCGAAGATGTATCAAGATTCACGGGTTTCAATTAAGAAGTCGCTTTGTCGTTCAGCAAAATATGGACGAATAATTCATGTTTGTTCGCATTAAACATCTTCCCTTCTGTTTCCAAGCAGTTTTTCCTCTTTAGCATACCATATAAAGTCCTGTCATAACAAAGAATATAATTTTCACTGATTGACCCATTGATGCAAGTGCGCCCATGTACGCCTGTCAGTCTATAACCAATCTTGTTAAAACTTTTTTTGAGAATTCGAAGCCCCTAGATTCGTTTCAATAAATGAATTAGTAGCCTTAAACTATAAACAGGCCGGTGTGACCCCCCCCAAAAAAAAAATATATATATAAATAAAAATGAATAAATAAATAATTACATAAATAACCAAATGAATAAATAAATTCCAGTAATTGTTCAAATAATGTGATGTTATGCACAAATCCAATACAATATGCTTTGAATAGCATAATTATCAGTATCAATTAGCTTTGAGTATAGTTATGATCCGAATATTATCGTCGATCAACTTCATCTAATGAAAAGATGGCGTCACAAGAGAGGGAGAACCCTGTTGTGGTTTCCTGCAGCAGGGGCGGATCCAGCTTTCACCAAAGGGGGCAGCGGCGAAAAAAAATCACCCATATTCTCCCCGATCGGCCGCTCCAAGTTGATTTTTGTTTGTTTCATTGAAGGGTAATCCTAAACAGTCACTTCTTAGCTACATTTATATAAAACGATATAATAAGCCCTATTCGAAAAGTGCAAGAGTAAGCTAAATCTTTGGAAATTCCGTGTATTTTTTCCTGACAATTGAACATTCTGGGAAATGTTTGTGATCGTAAACAAGATGCGTATGTAGCTATATAATAAATGAGAGTGCGAAGCGCGAACAGAAATGTTTAATATACGTTCTGGCCTGATCGAAAAGGGAAATGTCAAGGAATGTTTGCAGCTAGCCATGAATGCTATACATACTTCAGCAATCAAACAATGCCATGCGCGATGCGCGAGCTGAAAATTTTTGACATTCCGACCTGTAGAGATGACATTCTGAGCACTTTTTGTAATCATGAACAGGATAGGTGTATATCTAAACAAAAAAGGGGGATTCAGACCTAAAAACGAAACCTCTATTCATGTTTTGTAAATCATGAAAAGGATGGGTCATTGGTTATCTATCTACTGTTACATAACCAGTTCTATAATATAATCACTATGCATTCGTTGTTGTACTTTGTATCATGGATGCCTGTTGTACTATTTAATCATGCAGATTCATCTTGCATCATGCGAAGTAATTCATGCCCGATCTTCTTCTACTTGCTCGCCTCTCTTGCTCTTTTCTTCTCCTCTCTTCTTTTTGTTTACCTTCTATTGGCCATTTCTTTTGGTATTTGTTGTTTAGTTGTAGACATGCGTATATCCCGACACAAGCACCTAGCTGCTGATTTTGGGGTTTATTACGCCTTCCTCAATGTACATGAATTATATATTGTAATAACATTCATTGTTATATTACTGATTTGTTTTTTTTTTTTTTTATGAAATTGGATGTAACCTGTGTTATGTCAATTGGAAGAAAAAATAAATATTTAATTGAATTGAAGCGCGAGCAGAAAATTTTTGCTACTCTGATCTGAAACTGGATGATTTAAGCATGCTTTAAACAAAGAACAAGTTGAGGAAACCCAAGCAAACGAGAATGTCTTTGATGGGCGCGCAGGTGCGGTAGCGTGGTTTGCGTTCCAACAGAATGCGGTGCCGATGCGAGTAGGCCTAAGTGGGTCAGGCCGGCCGTTACGAGGCCGTGAAATAAACATGTGTATAACCTCCTTCTTGCTTTTCTTTATGTTTTTAAGCGTTTCTCTCAAGTTAAAACGGACACTTTTTCTGCAGGTTGCCAAAACTGGGGCCTTGGCCGGCTCGCACCCCCTCCCCCTGGATCCGCGCCTCTGCAGCGTCGCGGGAAGTGAGCGTTGATCTAGCCATCATGCTGTGTTACCAATTCAACCGCAGCAATTTTTATCTTCTTTCGTACCCCCCGGGCCTACCACCGATTTTAGGCAAGTATGGTACTTTGCATTTCGATTAAAGGTTCAAAGTTACTAGTGGAGATAAAGAAACGAAATAGAAAGTTTAATATCAAACTTCCCCTCTCTCTTTCCAGTCATAATATTAACTCAATAATCACGTTTGTTTTTCTTCATATTGACGGGATTTATTTATCCATGTTAAATACCACTTGAGTATCCATCTAAAAATTGGGTATTGCTATCTTTTCCGGGATATTATAGGTTAATCATTGATTAGCAATTCATGGTTAAAAACGAACGTGTTTGTGAAAGGGTGACCCCTGCTGATTATCGTGATAAAGATTTTCTTTTTTTTAATTAATCCTTATTAATCAAGTTTAACTTCCAAAGTCAAATCAAATATCTTACATTGTTTGTTAATTTGAGACTATAATACAAAAAACAGCAATATGAAATCGGTAAATTAGAAACACGTGAGATTTACGATAAAGTCGCTAATTCAAAACGATTTTTCTTGCAATCGCAACCACACCATGAACCATGACAGGTCTTAATAAACTCTTCGAAACTTGGGCGCACCTGCCATCGAGAAGGTACTTCATCTTATACCTTGTCTGCGGGCCATGGATCGGACAGCGTACCCCTAATTTCCTTGAAAAGCATTCGCAAAAACAAAGTTCAATGTCTTCGTGATGTTTGTGTATTTCTTATTGTCTCATTGTGGAGGCTTTACCGCGAATCATCTTGACGCGCGATACATATTAGATCATGGTTTGTTCTTGTGTTTCTTTATTGCATTTCAAATATGGCTGTGGCGTTGGTATTGATCTTATCTGAAGCAAAGAGGGGCGGCGTCAGGATATTGATGTTTTATTAGAGTGGGGGTCAAGACATACAAAAGGTGACGTCATTCTATTTTCAATTGAAGAGCGTGGGTTAGAGTGTTGGGCAGATCTCTCTCCCCCTCTCTCTTTTCCTCTTTCCCTCTCCCCCTCCCTGTAATCTCTTTTTTTTTCTAAAACTTGCTTTAAAAAGCATAGGGGCTGCTGCCCCTGTCCCCCATGGCGCCGCCTCTGCAAGCCAATATCATTTCTTTCTACGATAATCATCTGGTCTCAAGCTTATGGATCGCCATGGGCGGTGGGTTTTATCGATAACAGAAAGAATTGTACGAGATTTTATGAATAACATGTTTGGAAAGTTTCACGAGGATCAGGTACCATGTTAAATGAAGGATATAGTTAACACATTAATGTCGATGAAATTTTTAAGAAAAGGAAGTTTAAGAAATGGGGGGAAGTTAGGGAGACAGGGGGAAAAATCGAGAATAATTTGAAAGATCTATATACCAGTAACCTCATTTCACTCACATACATAAACAAGGACCTTATATCATGAAGCCGTGGTCTGCGACCCGATTTTGGAATAAAACGTAGTAGAATTTGATGCATATAAAATTGAGGCATGGAATATCTTACTGTGTAATGTTCTAAATCATCGTACGAATATTATGTTCAAATCTGTGACTATGCTATCATCCTATTATAATAAAAGTGAATTTAATATCTAGTCGTAATGACGTCATAGTAATCGTACGAAGGGCTACGATTTGAAACTTATTTGGCCTTTACTCCATAATAAGGCCTTGAAATCATCCAAAAATGTTATATTAGTATTCTTTCATTTAATTTGAACCTCAAATAAAAAGATACTTTTTATTCACATTTTTAAAATGAGCAAAATGCGATTTGTTCCAAAATCGAATCGTGGTCCAGTCGTAAGGTGTATGATGGCCTCTAGAAATTCACTGAGTGCTTTAGATAAGGAGAAAACAATGTTTTGAAGTTCGGGATTGACGGGAGCATGAAATGGGCACACTGTGCAATCTTGGTGAAATAGCACTGCAATGACCGAGTACAGAAAAAATGGTGTAAAAGACTAAGATCATATATTCTGTTTTACTCTTTCAGATGTGGATTTTCTAAAGATTGCATTTTGAAGGTTGAAATTGACTTTTTACAGAGAATCTTGCCATGTGGCCTATTTTTTTTTTTAGGGTAAAGAATCATAATTATATAGGACATTATCCATTTATGATTAATATGACACATGTGATATAGTCCTGTATGGATCATTGGCAATGTCCAGTGACCTGAATTACGATTTTTTTTTTTACAGGACAATCCCTTTTAGTTTATGCAATTATGTAGGACATTGTCCATTCATAATTCCTAATCATCTTCATGAAACCAGTACGGGGATGACTTATTGCTTGGATATTGACCAAAGCTCAGGGGGGAACTTATACGGAAGGGCTACCCAACCATGTCCAACCACTTTCATGACTTTGAAAATACGCCATAAATGGTGTGACCCCGTTTAGTCCAGGATAGAAGAGGCATAACCTTGTTTTTTCATATATATAATATTTTCAGATGGTTTCTTGTCAATTCGAGGGTGCTGATTACGAATATGAATGATGCCACTCGTGTAACCTGTGATTGGCTTTAACAGCCAATCACAATCAATTAAGGTTACCATGTTAGCTAACATAATGGCAAAGTTACCATAACTATTCATGAAAAGGAGCCCCAGATGCGGCAACCCCTCTAATGGCGTCGACCAAGGCCCTGTAACATTATAAGTTCAACAATTGATCGTGGCGATTATTTTGTACGATTGGTCATGCACAATAATATATACAATCAATCGTAGAAATCAGTGCCAAGATCAATCACTAAGCTTTATGTTACGGGGCACAGGTCACGTGTTTATGAGTGTGTGCCCTTCTACCTCCATTAAATACAAACACCCCCCCCCCTATCCAAAGGGAATGGTAACCATCGTGTCATCACCACCTACCATTCACGCCCCGGGATTCAGGCACGTCTCATCTCTTTTCTCAATAGCAAAGGATAATGTTTCGTTCGCTCGCTCTTGGAGTCGACCAATTGACAAACAGTAAAAGGATCCCCCCACTTGCCTCTCACAATTCTGTATCTCATAATCCGCTTGATTCAGAACTTATACCTTACCCTATGGAATTCATATCCAATATATTTTCACTTTTCACAGTTAGGTTTGGAGAAATAAAGAATACTTTCGCATTTACTCCACGATCGGATTGTAGGTGACTGATTTTTTTTTTCATAAAAAGAGGTGAAAATTGTCTTTTTGGACGCAATAAAGTGATTAATTGGTTTGGTTCTGCGTCATGTCCTCCCGGATAGCCTTCTTTGGTAAATAACTGATTTGATGTTATTCCACTGGGACTTTCTGGTCAGAAGAAAAATACTCTCACCTACATTACGCTTTTACCCCAGATGCAGAACGATTGCCTACTCTAATTCTACGATGCCGATGTTGCATTTACCCTACTCAAATCCTTTAACCGGGTATTGAAAAGTGACATTTCCCCGGAACATTTCATTCCCAAGGGTGCTTTGCAGTTTGCTTTAAATATTGTCTACAGATTTGTAAAGTTCATTCGTTTGAAGCAACTTAGAAGTTTTTTTCGAATGTTTTGCTCTCCAGTGGGTGTAACAATGTATTTGAATCTACTGAAGCTTTCTTAAGTACTAAGTGATAAGTTGAGGAATTAAAAAAATCCGTACTTTTCTAAATGAAGCAGAAAAAAACAAAGTACACAAACGGAAATCACTGGTGATTTACTTTTGCGCATTTATATTCACAATGAAACGAAAATAATTACATTATATGAAACATAAATACATCAGTTTATCTTTGTGCTCTCATTATTGGGAATGACACAATCAATATCGTATTTAGCTTTGAGTTTAGACCGTTTGTGTGTTGAAGAAAAAAAAGACACATATAATTGTCCAGAATTAGGGTGCTGGACTAGATCTAGCCTCGAGTGTAAGTCTAATGTTTGGTGCTACTCGTGCACCAACCGATCTTTGTCTTTTTTTATTGTATGTCATTATTCCAAATACTTCAAGACAAGACAAAAGGTCTTGCATCCAACATGCTCAATGAATCCCTTGATTTGTTTCCGCAACGTCGCAGGCGTTGTGTCATTGCAACTTTCGGCAGGTAGGACAGCTTGTAGTGACGTCTTCATGCACGCTACTATAGCGAGTTTCTGCAATCGCCACGGGGACGGATTCTACAAAATCTATTGAAAATGCCCGTCAAATCAAATTACAGCTGAGAGGTCTTTGTCGAAAATTGGTGAACCGGTACAGCTGATCGTCGTAAGATTCGGAGCTGACGAAAAATGGCAAATAATGTCGTTAAGTCAAGTGTCCAGGACCGTGAGGACGAAACTGCTTTTTTGATTCACCGATTTTCGACAAAGACTACTTTGTCATTAAGGGCTTTTGACGTCCCCTGCCCGATTACAAAAACTCCCTATTCAGAAAATGGAAGAAGTCCGCCAAAAAGTTAATGGGGAGCGTTTTAGCCAGCGTATATGCCGACGAGGCTCGGGCAAGCCGTTTTCTTAATTACATTAACAGGAATTTATTTCTTTGTATCATAAACATGATAAAAAATCATTATAAGGTGTTAACAAAGCATATCTCGATATCAATTTAAAAAAAAAAGGTACTTTGTATCAATATAAGATCAAATGAGACTATGGCTGACCACACGTACAATAAGTCGACAAACGACTGCTTCCAAGTGCGGCAGTTCCTTCATAATCAATTGTTTAAATCAACAAGGACATTGACAGGACAACGCATAAAGAATTTCCATTTGTATTTTTTAATTCACATACAAGAATTGGTACAATAATGAACATTAGCTATTATCTGAATGTATAAATCCCGGTTAAGAGTACAAACGCAAGACGTTACAAAGAGAGAGGTCATGTTGTTCCATGATAGTGCTGTTGCAACAATTATTTTTTTCCTTCATTGTTTGCAAACAATAACAGTGATAGAGACAGACCATGATGTAAATTGTATTTTTTCCCCTTCTATTGCCATGAGCGAGATTATTATTTGTTCTTAGTGGCGGCTCCAGGTTATTTTGATAGCACAAGACATACTAAAGGTAGCTTTTTTTAATGTAGTTACAAAAGTCAGAACGTTTTGGTTCTCTTCTTCCTTCCCGTGTTTTTTTTTTCAAGTTCCTTTTCCCCTTCCTTTTCCTCTTTTTGCTCCACAGTTTGAAAAATCCCCCCCCCTCCCTCTTCCTACCCTGTACACTCTTAAAAACGTTGGGCAACATACGGTCCACACAACAATTGGTTAAAACATTATCCAACTCTGGGTAGTTTTCAACCAATACTGTGTAGTTTTCACCAAAAGCACACATTATTGGTTTAAAGCTACTCAGAATTTGATAAAGTTTTAACCAATTGTTGTGTGGACCGTATGTTGCTCAACGTTTTTAAGAGTGTAGCGCCACGCCTTTTTGTCCTAAAATGGTTTTCCATTACGCCCATTCCATTAGTATGGCCACTCGTCCGCAGTAAGTTCACATCAAGTCTAGACAGGGAAATTGGCCACTCAAATTATTCAGGCCTGTACAAAACTCGGTCTAAAATCGTTCCTAAATGGTTTAATAGCTAAAGACTCTCGAGCACAAGTATTTTTTACTCTCGTCCGACAATGTACTATCTGAGACCGGTTAAGATTTTCATATTTAAATAATTAAGGAGACAACAGTTAAGGACCTTCTTCAGTGTCGCAAGCTGGGTGCCGAGGGCGGAGAAGAAACTATCGGGGGTGTAGTAGCATGAAGCCCCTTCCCCGCTCCATCGAATCCCTCCCCCATATTAATAATTTAAAAAAATGAAAGACGGATAATGGGGATCGATGAAGAGAGAAGCCGATATGGTTAGCAAGATTATAAACAGAGAAAATAACATTAAAATTTATTATTTTCTATCATATTAATTGTTCCGTCCGCATGCACTGTGATCAATTTTTTGGTACAATTTTTTGTCAATTACTTGGATGAGAACTAGTTTGGTTCCACGGGGTAATAGAATGGCCGACATTGTATGATAATGCATGTTCTCATGCCTCTATATATTATTATCTGAAATGCAGAGGATTGTTATATCTCACAGTCTTTGGGGAATCAGTCAAAATATTTAAAACGAGTTGTTTTCCGTTCTTAGAAATAGGTAACATAAAAAGTACTCTATCATTATGATGAAATAGCATTTTCAAAAATATCATATCACTCGCGGCGATGGTTACATTGATTTAAAGAATTTTATGATACATTTTTTTGAAAAGTGCAATTAAGAAATAACATTACCACACTCTAAAAAATAATTGGTAAAAGTGCTCCATGGGGGTAATTATGTGTCCAACAAACATTGGGCATTTGTTATGGGCATCTATTTTATCCAGTGTGATGAAAATTTTGCCCATTCTAAAGTAATTGCTGCTTATTTTTTAACATTACTGGACAATTTGCTTCCCACATTGGGTAAAATGCTGCCCCAAATTGGTTGGACACATAATTACCCTCATGGTGGTTAAAATTTTACCAAATATTTTTTACAGTGCATGGTTACGCAAACAGAAATTGGCACTGGTATTGCACAGAATCATACATATCATAATTATATATCATATAATCCAATCAGTACTAAAAATTCACTCGTCAAATAAAAAACACAACATGCACAATTACCGTCAGCCGGGCGCACACTGGTAATATTTTATTGATGTGATTACTTCACTCGAAATTTCGTTAAAAATAACATAAATAAAAATAATATCATTTTGTAAGCTACATGCTATACAGATCAATAATTTCAAATATATTCGCCCAGGATTACCTCTTTGTTATTATGTCACTTTCAGGCAAATAACATCACAAATAAATAGACATTTTGAATATATATATATATCCGGCAATAAAGAATACACAAACAAGTATTCGAGGTAGGAATTCCTAGCTGTAGGCCTGTTTTTTTTTAAATTGGCGCCAAGCTTGTAATCTACAAAAGTGACCGATTTATTTGACTAGATGTAAGACAGAATGACATGCTTTACTGACCCCACTCTCAATAACGCACATTTTGTAACCACGAGCAATTTTGCCGTCTCGTTAACAGAATTGTTCCTTTACACCCCCCCCCTCCACAATAAACAGGGCAAGTAAAGGTGATATTGCGTCTTACATACCATTTCATCGTTAAGATATATCGTTTATTTTGTCTAATTTTATATTGCTTATATATCATACAGCAATAAAGAGCACGATATGATTTCTAATACTTTTTTCGAGGAGGTTGTGGTAAACTGAAAAGACTGTATATAGGGCTTGTTTTATGTTACCTTTCAGACATTTGGGTGAGTAAATGGACTTGAAAGTTCTGACGACTAGCATGGGAGGAGTAAAATGAATTTAATTTATACGTATATGCCTACACGTAGAAAATGTTCTTGGGTTAATTTAAATCTTTGGTACATCTTGAAGCCCCCTCCCCCTCCTTTCCATTCCCGAGCTCAATGTAGCTTATTTTTTCTTTCTTTCTCCAAACCACACCTATTGTTCTCCTTAAGTATCTACCTGTCTTAGAGTAAATTATTTGACTAAATGTTGAATAAATAATTATGTTATATTAACTCAATCTAGTGTTTCCTACTCCGCTGAAGATATAAACAATTGTTACACTTCCTTTTTAAGCGTGAAAAAACTGGATTTAGAACCGTTTGGAAATTTTGGAATTGAATTATTCATATTTGTCGAGAGGTCGGTTACAATATGGTATCTGATTCACCTTTGAATATGAACAAGGACCCAGTGTTTTGAGAATATGGCGCTTTCTGTATGCACGTTGCGCCACATCTTCAGGGGTCGTCTAATAAGATTGTGCAACTCAATCCGCGCCTTCCTCTTGGATAGTGACGTAATAAAAGAAAGAGACGGTCGTCATGGTGGATCTGCACAGAAAGATTGATTTCCCACTGGATTCTGAAGAGACAGATTCCTTCTTTTATATTGAGGACCACTTTTGTCTCAGGCTATCGACCCAAACTTCACATATCTTTCTTTTGTTTGCATACACTCTTTTAAAAAAGTGCTAATTCATCATCTTAAGGAACTCGTATATCTTGACTGCACGTCCGTTGGTGATTTTCAGCACTTGAGGTTCTAAAACAGCACCTTGGGCGTTGAAATATAGCACGTCACATGCTGTTTTAGCACCCGCGGTGCTGCAAATCAAATCAACACCTGGAAGTGCAGTCACTAAATGAACCCCTAAAGTTCTGATTTAGTAGGCCCTACTTAACTTTTTAGAGTACATAACTAGTGAACAAGCATAACTTTACTCTATACTTCTAGAAATACCTAAATAGATATATATGCGTAATCAGCAATTAAATATTAAAATGAATAACGGTTGACATTCTGACACAATACTGTGAGTTAAATGCATTACTTTTCTAAGGCCCCTAATACTGCATTATTCACATGCGATATCACATTCAGGTGAATATTAATGTATACAGTATGTATCCTTTTTTAATCGATTAAATTCACCATTCTTTCCAAACACCAACCTCTCTTCGGAAATCATGACGAACATGATGATTTCACGAATGCTTGCCAGGAGTCATGGTAGTTGGTGTATTGTATTGGATGTACCGTTCAACATGCCTCTCTCGAAGCTCCCACTTCCTTGAAATATCTGGGTAAAGAACCTCATCTAATCAACTTTTCTGCTGACATTCGCCTCCAGTTTTTTTCATCAGTAAGATGTTCATTTGACACCAAAGATCACAATTATGATAACCCGGGCGCCACAATGAAATCAGAAAATGTCCTTCATTGAGTGGTCAAGAAAGCACACAATTGGATCCATTTGCCTCTGCTCTTTTATTCTCCTTGGCCCGAATTTGTTCTGAAAAGTTGCAAAGAAAAAGAAAAGAAACATAAAGCGAAAAATGCAATAAAAGCGTATGACGTTTATTACATATAAAATAAATTTGACATTTTTGGGTCGAGGCCGTTCAACCGTTTATGCAATATAGGCCCTATGTATGTCTTGAAAGGATGGTGATTGATAAAGCAAGCCAATTTGAAAGATTGTCGGTGACATCAGATCATATTTGTCATTCCAATTTGGCCTGGCGACTTTATTTGCCCAGGGTTCTGAAGAGCTGATCGTAAAGATGTGCATGCCTTCTTCACGCATTACCTGGAATATGGAACAACGAAATGGTTTCTCAGTCATTTTCTATCATATAACTTAAAAAAGTGAAAATATTCAAATGCTGATTGTTATTGTTAGGAATCATTTAACTTGAATGTTAATTTTGATATTTGTCATAACTCGTTGGGAATTTTCATCAGTTAAAATTGGTCATTATGTAAAGAAAAGTAATTGGCCTTTTAGCACCTGATATCACAATATTTTATTCAAGAGTGTGTAATTTACAAGAAAAGTATTTTTGTTAACATTGTCCTTGCTTGTTTCGTAGAGCTGTTTAATTTTACAATCCTTTATGTAGGCCAATATACAGACAAATGAGCAGAAAATTACAACCAATATCCTGTTTACAAAAAAAGCTTAGAAAATTGTGACTGTATGTTGCAAGTAATCGTGATTGAAATTGTGCAAAAATAAATAATTGATTTATATTTCTAAGTGTGATGCATTTCAAATTATTACTGTCACAATTATCTATTTTCATTTCCATTGATATCAGTATCATTTTGTTTGGCTTTTTTAAACACCTGCAACGAGAATAAGATTCACTGTCAAATGCTGCTTCTTTTTTTCTGAGGGTATGAGAAACTTATATAACTTTTCATATTCGTAGCTTCTACCCCCCCCCCCCTTACCCCTCACGTACGCCAATATTCGGCAAAGAATCTAGTCTTGAAACAACATCGTGCTCTCTTTGTTTCCTTATTAACCGATATTGCAAAGAGCGCGACCCCGTTTATGAAACCCACTTCCGAAATGATAGCAAAGAAGATAAGTGTCCTTTTATTTAGTTTTGTGATACACACATAAATTCAATTGAGATTTCCAATCATCTGCCGACCAACAGCCCCCCCCCCCTCGCCCCCTTACTTTCCGAAACATAGCTATTTAATTTAAAGTATCATATCCAGGGAAATGCGGATCTATAGAAAGGGAGCATGACACACTCCCGGGACACACTTAAAATCAGCTCGCTGAGGAGTATCTCATAACGTACCCATTCGGCCAATCTTTTGCTGTAATTAATTTGTTTTTTTTAACGTTATCAGGCTATACCTGACATTTCTGGGCCAACGGTCTCGATATGCCCATTTTCAGGGTGACACAGAATAATCTATCGCGGGTTCATACACATCAATTTAGTTTTGGAAAAGTATTATCTAGTCCAATTGTGGTGTTTAGGGAAAGGAGAGCTTTATTTGAGGAGCAAAATAACGCAGCGTGTACATGGCGTACGTGTATGTCTGTGCGATTGCAATTATCTGCAAAATACCGGGGTAATTTTGGTCATTCCATAAAAGAACAGGAATAATGATGCTAGAAAGATTGAAGTGTCACACAGTGTGTTCAAAGTGTGTTCACATTGTGATCAAAATAGGGGGTGTGTGGAAATGTGATTCCCACTGTTAATGCTCAAATTTAACAGTGTGAAGTTCATTCCACACTGTCATGCACACTGTTCCGACTGTGGACACACGGCAGTGTGTTCACATATTGGATTGTGTGGAGATGGGATTCACACTGTGTAAATGTTCAAATTTAACAGTGTGAAGTTCATTTCACACTGTCCTGACTGTAGACACCCGGAAGTGTGTTCCCATAGTGGACTGTGTGTAGACCTTATTCACACTATTGAAATGCATGCTCAAATTTAACAATGTGAAGACAATTCCACACTATGGACACTATATGAGTGATCACAGTGTGTTCACATAGTGGACTATGATGGAGATTCATACTGTTGAAATGCTAATAGTTAACAGTGTGAAGTTTATTTCACATTGTGTCCCACACTATGAACACACTGTGGCACACACTGTTGAGTTCAGTAGGGAGAAATATTGTCAATTTAATGCCAAAAAAATCGTGATGATCTCATAATTGATAAATGTCGTGAAAGAGTATTACAACCCAAATGATTTCTATGCTATACGCTTTATTATAACGAATTGTTTTTACGGAGGTGTAAACATATACCACATTAAGAATGGAATTAGATTATTTGCCAGAAAATACTCTTTCGGGATATTAGTTGTGTGTTCTTGACAAAGACCTCATTATTAAATGTGCAGTTTTTCAAATACGTCTACGTTTTATTTTTTTTTTCTTGTGAACTTTTTATTATCATTAAATCGGAATACAATGCCCATTTTTATTTTCTAAAACATCATCCATGATGAATCGCCTGATTCATAGTTGCCAACTCTACCACTTTTGGCGGTAGTCTGCCAATTTTCAAGCATTTTGACTACCTCCTTTACTCTCTTTTAAATAGAAGCTACCGCTTTTCAAATATCTGATAGCCAAAATATTTTTTCACTCATTATTACAAAACTCTTTTAAGATCTACTTTAGATCGTCATATACGATACGCGTGCAGCATGTATCACTGCGCTTCCCTAATTTGTACAATAACCTAACGGGGTGTGTCGGGCGTGGCGGGGGCACGCTTGTTTGATTTTCCTCTTTTTGTTTAAATCAACCTTTTGTTGGGGTGGATTTTACCTTTAAGATTGTTATTCACTCCGTGTTTCCACTTTGAATCATAATAAATTTATATACTTTTTTCTATTTTGCTTTCACTGAGAGTAAATACCAGCATGACAAATAGTGGCACTTCGCTTGAGACTTTGTCAGTTCAAAATATCGATATCAAACTTGACATACGACTGATATTGATTTTAGTTGACAAAATTCTTGTTAGATTTAATAGCATCAATAATTTTTTTTTTAATGTTCGAATAAATAATAAAATATAAAAAGATGTATTTTCTGCTAAACAAAAAGTAATAGTTTGTATTTCGATAAACGACTGTTCGACTGATCAATCTGATTTACTCTAACAAAATATTGTTACAAATGCCTGCCAGAAATATGCACCATTTATCAGTTGGGGGTATGATCATGATTAAAATATCACATCAAACTCAGATCTGAAAGTGCTTTGAAAAAATGTGTCAAATCGATTTCAAAATTTGAAATGTCTCTGGCCTTGGGAGCTCCCAGACCCTCCCCCCGCTCGGTCACTCCGCTCCCTCGCTAAGTCTGCCGCTCTTGCATTCTTCCAGGTTGGCTAGTATGTTGATTAATTACGTTACTTTTCACCCAAACGGTATGAATCGGAAGTGGAATGTAGAAAACGTGATACTTTTGTCAAATGGAAAATGAATATTCCGTTTAACCCTCAATCTCCCGGGGTATTTTGATTCTTGTCAATCCGGGGGGGGGGGCATTATGGCCCCCCCTTAAGATCTCGGCCGCCGATTGCGCGAGCGACGCAAAAATTTGCACACTGGTAGTGTGCGATGTAATCTACAAGGCTGTATGGTAAAATTTTCCAAAATAATGAGATTTTATTTTATATGAATTAATTATGCTAATTTATGCATAAATCAAACTTTTTGCTATAATTCACTAAATAAAGCTCCTAGAATGCTAATTTTTGGTAAAAAATTCTTTGTAGCAATCTTAACAATCGCAATTAAAAAAACTTTGGTTCGGAAATCAATTTCTTATGTATTTTATTGTTTTATGAATTTCTTATGTATTTCTTTGTTTTTTTACTTTTTGTTTTTTATTGTTTTTTCAATGGAAATCATTCCAGACTTAGTTCTGATCATAAACAAGGCAAAATTAATTCAGTTTAATCAGTAAAAGTAGAAATAATGATACATTTATGAATTTTGGCTAAATACACAATTTGCATTGGATTTGTACATGAAATCACGTTTATGAGCAATTTTGGGTCTGACATGCACTTAGTGAGCGGCGTGGTCAAAAAAATTTGCACAGCAGATATATCGCGAAAATTGTCATGGGGGGGGGGGCCATTATGCCCCCCCCCCCCCGGGAGAATTAGGGTTAAAAGGGGAAATCCATATTATTGGTATGACCTTTGTGTGAATATACAGGTCATCAAACTTGTTCAATTTATCACAGAGTCATGTAAAAATATGGATTTTATTATATTCACATTATAGGAATATCAGTAAAAAGATAAAGATTGATAATTTATTCGCGTGATCAGAGCAAGGGATTAACGCTAATCTTCAATGCCACATTAGGATTATGAACAGCTGTATCGAAAGTATACGGAAATACTTTTGTAAAAGCTATTGTTGAAGGAATATACAAACAAGGCATAGAAAAACGGCTTCCTATTGCATGATAATATCCCCATTCGCAGTTACTTCAACGATTCGTTCACCCTTTGATTGCTCTTGTAGTCTAAATGGTAAATTGCCAATTCGTCCACTGCCAACTCGTCCAGTCACCACACGGTCTACCTTCATTTAGTCTAGTGCCATTCCGTCCATCAACATTTCGCTAACAACCATTTTGGTCCAATAACCATTTGGTCCGATCATCACTTCGTCTAATCATCATTTCGTCTATTACCATTTCGTCTAATAACCAGTTGGTGTAATACCCATTTCTTGTTTTCATTCATTTTGCACAATAAACACTTTAGTTTAATCAGATTAAATGGTATTGGACCAACTGGTCATTAGACGGAATGACATTAGACTAAATGAAAGTAGACCATGTGGTGAGTAGACAAACTGATGATGGACCAAATGGTAGTAGACGAGTTGGCAATTGGACGAATTGGCATTAGACGAGTTGGAAATGATTGTGCTCCCTTTTATTGCTCGTTCCGCGACGCACGATGGATTCAGGGCTTTGAAATCTGAGCCCCATTTTTTATTTTTGAAAAATCATCCGTTAAAACTTTTGTCGTCCGTTGTCTGTTGCATCTTGTTCATAAGATCACATTTTCTAGTATTTTCCTTTTCCTTTTTTGAAATATTCGTTAATTAATTAATTTATTTATTCACCCATATATTTATTTATCTATTTTTATATTAACTTACATATTTATTTATTTGTTAATTTATTTATCCATTCACTTATTCACTTATTTCATTTCTTTATTTAATTGTTTAAATTTTTAATGTTTTATCTTTTTATTTCTTAACATTTTTGGGGGACGGGGTCCGTCTTCCTTTATCTTCTGATTCCTTTCCTTTCCATTTTTTTTTTCGCGTTCCAGAGACACTTTCTCCCCTTCCCCACACCCCCCTTGATACGCCCCTGCCCACACTGCCACATCTGAAAATAAAAAGGTGTTTTTACTTACCAGCCAATTTATTGCAGTCTATGTTGGTAAGCCCTTCGTAGAGTTCCTTAATAGGGTTATCCTCGAGACCATGTAACCAGATCAACATCATACGGTACCCATGTTCCTTCCATGAGTGCTTACCTGCAAACAATCACAGATAATTTGATTTTCTTCTCCCGCACGGCCAATATTTTCCCCGATTTCTCTGTCTCGCCTGCGCCTCTGATCAGGCCACTTGATATTGTCGCTTTTTTTGTTTGAATCCCCAACAGAGCGGACTTGATTGAACTATAATCATTCAACTCCGAGTTTGTATGTTTTGAGGGTTATGTTTCTCAAATGAAAAGAGAGCGGAAAACACCCCAACCCCCTCCCTCCCCCGCAGACAACTTGACGCCCACATTATACACCCGAATTGTTAAGGTAAGGTGTTTGGTGGCTTTACATTAAACAAGAAACTGGGGTGTTCAAGCAGCTGACCCCAGTTAGTGTCCCCAGAGGACCACATCCTGAGGTGTCAAAATTACACCCTACTCTTTGAACTTAACACCAAAAATAAGAACCAAGTGTGCCTTATTATTAAACACCCATGCCATCATAGTCATGTGTTCTGAATTGTTGCCATAATGATTACATAACAGGTAGCATGTC